>NC_054059.1:37530734-37683576 GCF_017639655.2 Falco naumanni | reverse complement strand
TGTAAGACATCGATATCTGGGACTACAAAGCAATGGGTCTGTAGCTCCCTTCCAGCTTACATCTACTTCATTATTTCTGAAATTTGGGTAAGCACATATAAAAGAGAATGTAGCTCTGAGTTTTAATTTAATTCATTTAATTGGTAAAATATTTGAGAGAGAGAAGAGAAGAGAAAATAAAAATAATTAAAAAATAAGAATAAAAGGAAAAAATAAAAGGAAAATAAAAGAGAAAAAGAGAAGAGAAGAGAGAGGAAAGGAAAAGGAAAAGAGAAAAAAATAACAAAGAAAAAAAAGTAATCCCTGAGGGATGTTAGCAAGGAGAGAGATGATCATTTCATAAGGTTCTCTAGGACAGAGACTAATAGATAATTATTGTTTGTGAGGAAGAAAACTGCAACAAGCCATAAAATCACTGACTGTTGAGGCCATGATTTTTAGTCTCCATCAAAGTTACAAATTTCTGTTCCCAGGCTCTTCTTTTGAAGGGCTTTTTTTTTTGCTGTAATTGGGCTCAGGAAGTCCTCCAAAAAATTAGGAAAGCCCTCAGCATATCTAGACAAACACAAACTTGTGATTTATATGGATCAACAGAAATAAACTCATGAACTGTACGTATATGTGTGCGTAGAGCCCAAGAAAAAATATTTTCCTTGTAGTGTCTGCTCTTCCAGGATAACCAGTAGCACTGACAAGCTTTGTTAAATTTTTTTCTGCTGTATGCCACTATATTTTAAACTAAAAGAGGGTAGATTTAGGTTAGATGTTACGAAGAAGTTCTTTACTGTGAGGGTACTGAGACACTGGAACAGGCTGCCCAGAGAAGCTGTGGATGCCCCATCCCTGGCAGTGTTCAAGGCCAGGTTGGACAGGGCTTTGAGCAACGTGCTCTAGTGGAAGGTGTCCCTGCCCGTGGCAGCGGGTTGGAACTAGATGATTTTTAAGGTCCCTTCCAGTCCAAACAATTCTATTATTCTAAGGATCTATCATTTCAATGAAGTAAAAAACTGCCCAAGAAAGATGAGTAGTTCTGATCATTCTGATTTTTGGCAGATCAAAACTTACTTATACTCTTCAAATGTGTTTCAGTGGTCATTGTATTTGAGTGCACTGCTAAGCCTGATAGTCATATTAGCAAACAGGGAATAAAAAAGAAGCTTTAGATTTGCTAATTGGAAGTTGTCATGCTTTTAATTACTTGAGTGACTGACTCAAGACAGTTTCCTCTCTTGCAGGAAGATTACTGTAAACTCCCTTTTAAAGTGATTAATCCTATCTATTGTATTCACATTTTTACAGAAATTAAGAAAATATTTTAATACTTTCCTAGCCATGACTTCAGATGTGTTGTAAAAGATAATCTTCCAAGACTGACAGTAGTAGATTAGTATCAACCAAGCAGGGAGCTCCAAAGCACTTGGGTGCATATTTTAGAAGGTTTACAGACAACTGCCCCACAGATTTAACACCCAAAATCCATCCTCAGTACTAAAGGTAGATATATTTATAGAGAGACACATGTACATATGAGATATATAATGTATAATGACGATTCTTTGATTACCTTTATATTATAGCTGAAATGAGGTGTTTGCATATTCCCGTCATTTGTGGTATGTATGTGTTGGTCTAAGGTTTACTTTGGGTAAAACTATCCTTAAAGCAAACACTCAGTTCTGTGTTATATCTTCAAACCTGTAGGTTAATTCCATGTGGTTTCAACTTCAACCCTTTAACAACAAATTATTATTTATGTAAGCTGTCAAATCCACACAGGACAAGCAGCTGCAGAAGAAGAAACTGAAGCACATAAACCATAGTGAGAAGCATAAGGCTCCCATAAAAGACTAGTCTTTCCCTTTCTGTATTTAGTCCAGTAAGAGTGAATTATTCATTACAATCAAGCTAAAGCTCCCCTAGTCTCGCCATTTCATCCACAGTTTGTTGAAAATTAAAGCTCAGCGTGAAGCCTCCAGAGAATTATTCAGAGTTAATAACACGTGCAAAGAACAGAGATTTCACTGTGAAGTAAATTGCTGTGTGATTGCCCACACATCAGCAAAAATTATAATTGGGAGAAACTGAATATTTTCTCTGTATTTAACTGGTGAGGATTTTGTGGGGTGTCATTTTACATTAAGTAGTAGAGTTATAGTTCAGAATGTTTCACAGCAACTGATTGTGTTTGTTTTAACAGTGAGATTTCTATAAGAAGATTTCTGTTGCTGTCAGCTGCTATTGCAACTTCATGCAACACATATTTATAAACCTTTCTTAATCTTAGGGAGACTTGTCAGAGAAAGGTTTTAAACTATGGAATCTTTTCCCGTCATTTCTTGTAAATTTAGGAGTTGATACTTTCCCCTACCTAGCTGTATCTCATAAATAGCAAGCTAAGTCATGATTTTGATCTCTACATTTGTAGCATATGTACACTCAGCAGCTCCCTGAACAGCAGTGGAAACTATCTAGAGCATACTTATGCATTTCTTCCAGATGTTTCAGGAATACACTCATAACTGACATGAAAAATTCAGGTGGAGCACCTAAATCAAATTGGATATTAATATTATTATCTATCAAAAAAAGGACAGAGAAAGAAAAAAAGTAAAATTGTCTTGTATCTATATTGCACTGCATTGTTACATGCTGAGGTATTGTCTGCATTTTCCACAAGCCCAGTATCAATTCTCAACTCATGTTTGGAGCAGGATTCAGGCTTCTGCCTAATGACAGTAACACGACCTCAGCACAAAACAAATAAAGCCTGTGTCATTCAAGATAGGTCTACACGGAGAGCCTCAGACAGACCTCTTTCTGCATGTTCTTTGAAGAGAACCAGCTCTGGTCCACAGGCCAAGTATCCTTGCTACGAAGATGTAGTGCTCAGTAGGTTTGCTCAGACATTTAGTTGCGTGGTTCAGACAGGTTGTCATACTAACATGACTGGATGTGCCTTCTGCATGGTCACTGCTTGGGCTCTGCCTGCTCATCTCTGGGGAATCATGCTTTTGTGACTTGCAAAGTTATGTGGCTTCTTTTAAATCTCAAAGCACAACTAAATTACACAGTTGCAGTGTCTGAGCCTTACAGCAGTTTCTTTGCTCTAGAGAACACACTTACGCACAGAATGCTACCAGGAACCTGTTGGTGTAGTCTTCTGTCCCTTCCTAGTAATCTCTTGCCACCCTTCTAATTTCTGTGCCTTACAGAGAAAGCTCAAGTGCTTGTCTCACTGAACTCAAATTTAGGATTATAGTCATAGCTGTGGGGTGGGTTTTTTTTCTTTCTTTCTTTTTTTTTTCCTTCAGTTGTAATAGGAAAAAAACCCCACATGGTTAAAGGCTAAGGGAAGAGGAACATATCTAGGAGAGTGACAACTGGTTTCAGATGTGTACTTTTAGTACAGTGAAACTTGTTTCAGTGAATTCCTGTTATATGCCTTTTACAGTTACTGGAATAAAATGTCCTTGGTGCCAAAAGCAAACACATAAGAGACAGAGAACTCCTAACTGCATGAATGTGTTCGACAATAATATGTAGTGGGTGCTGCTGCTATGCATAATAGCTGAGCTATTCTTACTGCAACACAGCTAAGGGCTAATATAACACAGGTTCATTTCCTTGGATCAACATGGGATGTATTAAAAAATAATTTGCTGGGCAAGATGAGGCTTTTCAGGCTCAGATAATCCTATTGCCTGCTCCAGAGGTTGCTGAGAAGTGTAATGAAATAATGAATCCCTACTGATTGACTAATCTTCCTTTTCCACAACACTTCAAAGCATTTCCCTTTTTCACTTAAGAACAGAACTGTGGGTAAGTGGGCCTCCAGCACAGAATTGTCTGTGAAAGTCCTACTGTGGGCTCCAGCTTCAAGCTTGTCATATCTATGTCACTGCCCGTGGATCATCCTAGAGTTTAACTCAGGGGTCCTCAAACTTTTTAACCAGGGGGCCGGCGCGTGGATGAGGTGGCAGGAGGCCATCTGTGGCTGCTTGGTTTCCCCCCCCCAACCCCCAGCAAAGGGGGGGTGGGGGGGGTCTGTAAATACGGAGGGCTGGATTGAGGACCCTTGGGGGCCATATCCAGCCTGTGGGCTGTAGTTTGGGGACCCCTGGTTTAACTCAACTATTGCAGGGCTAGGGGAAGACTTGGTGTTTGGCTTAGGGCTTTAGGGAAGAGAGGAGGAAGCAGGTGTATTGTATAAGCAAACCTCCATGTGTCAACATCCATGTGCTTGTCAGATGAATTTATCTGCTCAAGCTGCACTGCTCTAAGAATGGATCTTTCAGTATATGTTTATCTGATGTATTATGTGTCTGAAATGTGCTGTCCGTTTCCTTCAGAGAAGAACTTTGTGGCATAAGGAATGTAGTTATGAGGATGATCTGGCATCACCATAGGATGTCACAGTATGAACCAACGTACTAACTTAGCAGGATCCAATTGGGCTAGGTGCCATATAATGAGAGTTAACCCCTGTCCAAGAAAAAAGTGAAAAGGGCAAGGAGTTGACTGTCATTTTACAGAGAGGAAGACCAATGCACTGGGAGAATGTGTCTTGAGAAAGCCAATGGTAGTTCAGAGGAGCAAAAGTGGAAATCTGAAAGAAGTGTTCTGCTATGGGCTTCTAGTCCGTGTTTCAAGTGGTCTGTGTCATGTATTTTGTAATTTCAAAGCTTTACCTTTCAAAATGTGACACCCATAGAAAACAATACCTTGAAGAAGGAAAAATAATGGACAAAATTGAAAGAAAAGCACCTGTGGTATGCAAACCAGGTTCTCAGTTGGTGGAATTCAGAAGTATGTTTCTCTATTCCTGCTCTATGATACAGATATGTACTTGACTTTAGATGCTTGTCTTTGAATTATGTTATGAACTTGTCCACAATTTGCGAGCGTTTGTGTACAAGGGAGTCACATTAAGTTTGAACTATTGTTAGAATTCAGATTTTGTAAAAAAAGGAAACAAGAAAAGAAAAAAAAATTCTCGTTTTCTAGGTTGTCCTGGGGCCAAGAAGAATGAGTTTCTGACTAGTGTTTTGGATGCATTGTCTACAGATATGGTGCATGCAGTCTCTGATCCATCATTGTCTTCTAGCCGGTAGGTTCCAGATCCTTTTAGTGTGTCTTTAAAAGGATTCTTGCAGTGATGAATGAATTGTTGAGGGCTTTGAGAAGTAATTCTTCTGCCTTCACAAAGGGTAAATTGCCAAGAACTTATATGGGAGAGTTTACTTCAAAGTTACCACGGTGATAACTGTTCTTCATGGTAACCACTGGACTATGTCCACTTAAGAGATGCACTTGATAGCTGATTTCTCAGCAGCAGCAGAGCTTAAAGTTTATCTATAGCTGCTGGTACAATGTGTCTCAGTCTTTGTTCTCCTCTGATGCTTTACTTAATGAATGTGTGCTACCTTCCCAATTCATATTTTGCCTAGTTGCTTGTAAAACGAACAGTCACAGATAGAAATAAAAATGCGTACATGCTGTCAAACTTTGTGTGTCTGCAGGTCAGTTGCTCACCATCTGAGGAAGAGGTGACATTTATTGTTATAACTTACCCAGTAATTCAATACATTTAGGTATTTTATCTCTAAAAGCATCCATCGTGGGTTGCAATTGGAGCCTAGGTATTTGGTGATGCTGACTGTTGACCTACTTCATTTGGGTATATTACATGTTTTAATGTGTCTGCGATCTATGAAACTGTCTTCTCTTTTATTTCTCTCTTCACTTTTCTCTGTTTCAGGAAATGAAAGGGGAAAGCACTATTTTCTGAGCATGGTGCTGACCTCAACACAGTTTCAGAGGCTTACCTAAGAGCAGATTCCAGCTCTTAGTGTAAAATTTAGGATACAGTTGTCCAAAGAGAAAAAAAAGAGGCATTTGCTACAAGAAGCTATTGTCCAAAAGCAGAGAGGTTTATGTAACAAAGTATCTGACAGTGATTTAACTATTCTGAAATAAAGGTAGAAACTGAGGTTTACGTATCAGGATGGAGACTAAATTCTTTTTTTCTGTTTCAGGGTTTCAGAGCCTGATCCAAATCACACTCTGGAAGAGAGAGTGGTCCATTGGTATTTCAAACAGCTAGATAAAAATTCCAGTGGTGACATTGGCAAGAAAGAAATCAAGCCATTTAAGAGATTCCTAAGAAAGAAATCAAAACCCAAAAAATGTGTGAAGAAGTTTGTGGAGTACTGTGATGTAAACAATGATAAATCCTTGTCAGTTCAGGAATTAATGGGCTGCTTGGGAGTAACAAAAGAAGAAGGTAAAGCAGAAACAAAGAAACGCCATAGTAAGAGCCTTTTCTAACTATTCTTTTCGCTAGATTCTTCAAAGATGATGAAGTCTGATATTTGTATATGCCAGAAGTATACAAAATAAAACAATACACCTGTCTGTAGCTAATGCAGCTGTTGCTTAGGACAGATGGCAGGAAAGCTGCTTCTGTGTAGGCAGATCATCACTTTGCTTCAAAAGAATCAAAAACTTCCCATTTATTCTGACCATTAAATGTATTACAGTAGGAAACCTAAGAAGATACAATAACATTAACATTCATCAAAAAGTCATTTTAATGTTACTACAGTACTATGTCCTGAATGAGTGGAAGTATCACACCTGTGCTTTTTTGGATTCCTGCTGGGAAGGAAGAACATTATTGAACTTTCTAATGACTTCTCACTTCTCAAATGTGGTTAGAGATACAGTGAGGAATGTGGTCATCTGCCAAACAGGTGGAACAGCTGCTGGTACACAGCCACCTTACCTTGCTGCCAAACTGGTAGAAAGGGGAATGACTAACTACAGCGTGTAATGGTCCCTGCAGAATTCAATCACACAATTCCTAAAATGAGGAAGGATTTAGAAAACCTTAATTGTAAACAACAACAGCAGATCCCATTACTGTAAGAAGTTGTAGAACACAAATTGTTTTGTTTGTCTGGGACCTTCAGATGAAGTCAGGGCAGTAAAACAAAGGTGTCATAGGAAATGAAAAGCAAGTCCAGTGGGAAATGCGGTCAGAAATAAAACAGTTTCCACAAAATTGGATGTATTCGCGTCTAGAAAGGGAATACTGCAGAAAGATGGAACAGCTTTACATTGTACTAATAAAGTAAAATGTCTGTGGCTCACAGACACAGATCTCTCAAAACAAATATATCAAATCCAGGGGTTTTTCTTCTGGGTTTTGTGGACCTATATAATAACACCTTGCAATTTTCACTTAGGTGATGAAAGTAAAAAAATGTATATGAATGTGGATGATTGTTACCTTTATGCTGTAGATGTGGATACTGAAAAATAACTTTTTCATTTACACTATTTGGCAACTAGTGTTTTAAAGTGAAGGCCATTATGGTCACTTCATATGTTAGCATCCATTTCAAGACACTTCTGTCCTGCTGCAGCTGACACTCCTTGGTCTCTTATTGTAGATTAAATTTGGGTTCAAAATCATTGCCCCAAGACATAAAGGAAAGCTATAGCAAGACTGAAATCAAACCCCAGTTTTCCTTGTGCTCATTCCATTGAAAAAACAAAGATTACAATAAACTACCTGTTTTGGAAAAGGAAGTTGTAAGATGCATGAAATTATATGAAGAACACACATAGATCTAGCTGAAGTAAAAATTACATTCACCATCACTGGAGATTTTTAATAGACTGTATTCAAGAATAAGAACATGCATTTTTTTTTTAAAAGAAAAAATACCTCAGAACTTTTGCATTAAAAAACTAGTGGCAACCGGTTGGAAAAAAATTCTAAACCAAATCATTTGATTGCTTTCCTAGAAATACATACTTTTAAAGACAAGACAGTAAAATTGGCTTTTGTTGGAATATCAGCATTCTCTTTTGTTTCTCCTGTTTGACAATTAAAATTTCCTTTCTGATAATCCTTTCACTTGCACAAAATAAATCAATTGCCACTTTGCTATGGCTAGAGTTATGTTTCTAGGAATAGGTGAGACCCCATCACCTGAGGTGTGAGAGATGAGATAAGGAGGTGGCTCTGCATCATTCTGTGTGAGTCCCAGTTGTCTTGTGAGAGCCACTGGAAGCAATGTAAAAGTCAGACAGCTGCAAAACATACTTTCTCAGGGGAATGCTAGTTACTGCAGTGTTTTTCAAGGTCCCATTTTGTTCCACTTTGTCCCAGTACAGCTTGACTGACTAGAAAACTGAGATGGAAATCAGAGAGTGAGTACCTCCCTAGCCTCTCAGATTTGCTTGTGGAGTTGAATGGGCCAGCAGACTCATGTAGCTGTGGGGTTTTTTTTCCCACATTTAGAGCACTGTCTTGGGCTTTGCCACTAAGAAACTTAAAAAGCAGTGATAACCATGTTGTTTTACAGATTAAATGCAAACAATGTCTTTGGCTTGTAGAGCTGTTCCTGTGCAATATATTTAAACAAAGTGAATGCTTTCCAGACAGTCTGCTTGTCCATGCTTCTTTCCCACCAGGGATAGTAGGCTGTATTTACTACTAAAGATTTGATAAGTTGGAAATGCTCAACACTGACTAGATGCAATCTGTCCTAAGCAAATGTCACATATTAACTGTCAAGCAATGCTGTCATTCAGCTTTCATATAACTCCATGAAAGAAGCAACACCTGTATTGAGGAGAGAAAGAGTGGATGTTTCAATGAAAGATATGTAAAGTTTTATCTCATTTATTGAAAGTAGTTACCCTGCTCTAAAAATACCTTTTCAGAATGAAGGCTTCAATTCTTGGGGATGGTACATATAACTTAGGAGCGATATTTATAATGTTTTCTTTTCCCTCTTTTAGCAGCCCCTAAAACCAACACTGAGAGCACTTCATCCAGCAGGCAGGTGAGTAGTGAGGAAAGATCTCCATTCCTGCCTTGCCCAGCTGAACTTCTGGGGGTTTTAGCAGTTATCACTACATCTTCAAACTGCATTCATCTGTCATTCTGCAGACTTGCCAGGAAAATGTAGAACAGCATCTCGATTAACAAATTTTGACTTAAGTTCTAAGGAAAGCTGAATCAGTCAACGACAGGTGCAGAGTAAATGTGCATAAATGCAAAGTGAAGTAGGCCTGCATGCGGATGTTCCTAGTAAAGTGGCATGTATGTTAGTCATAATTGGATGAAAGTAATTGAGCCCTCGTATAAGTCTTCTGTATTCCTGAATGACAGCATTCCCATACACTTTTAAATGTGCACTGCTTTATTTTCATTTACCTTTTCCTTTAACAGAATTTCGTTAACTTTCTTGTGTGTCATATGATAGACACAAACATACTGAATGCAATTACACTTTGTGAACAAAGCCATGCATTTCCCATGCTCTATGAAAATCTATACATTTCACAACCCCCATATTATATGGTGGCTTTAAACACCTTTTAAAATCTTAGTGTAGAGAAAAAAGCTGTCACTTGCAAATTCCTTTGCTGGCTGAGCAAAGTGATGCTGGAGAACTAGGATTTGCATCAATCTGCTGATGTGTTTTAAAACTAAAATTGATTAGGTCTACAGAATGGTTGTAGCAATTGTCAAATGCCCTGGCAACATAATACATGATCTCTTTTTGCATTAATTTTCTACAAAGACTTTATTTTGTTTTTCCCAATAACAGCAGTGTGTGTCATTTGTGGAGTTTTGACTACTCAAGGCATTCAGAGCTACAAAAGGCACAAAAAGCAGAGTTTTTAAGTCAAGGGCTCAAGTGGAAGCCCAGGAAAAAAGATTGAAAAAAAGTTTTAAGAAGGTTTCTCATTTGTGTGCGTCTATTTTTGTTTACTAATCCTAAAGATGCAGTTTTCTGTACATCGGCACAACTTCCTAGCACTTTTGCATGGGTCTGAAGAAGGACTTGTGAGTCTTCCAGCTATTGAATGGTCTAGTAAAAGAATCATTTTCATACCATTCCTGCCTCACTTTTGTATTAATTAGAGGAAATAAATGATTAGTGCCCACAAAAGCATCAGTAAATGATGATTTTTTTTAAAAAAAATATTTATACAGACTTATTATAAGAAAACTCAAGTAACCTGCACCTGGGAAAATAGCAATTTGGCTAAAAATATCCCAAAACCATAGTTGTGGGTAATGTCTTCCTATCTATCAGAAACCTAGATTAATTTGTTAAAAACTGAACCCAGGGTGAACCTGCCCACAAGCCAAGAGAAATCTTCTTCTCATTGTTGCCAGTCAATTTGTTAATTGCTTTATCTCTGATTTGTTTGATGTTAGGTTCACAGTTCCTAAGGCAAGCTCAACATTGGTTGTGGGTTCTATGAGAGACCTCCTACATACCTTTGATGGAACATAAAATATTCTCACAGCTAGAGGGATGTGATAAGTTTCTGTTTGTTTAAACAAATGTTTGTGGTCTTAACTTTTCAAGTTCCCCCCACAAATCACTTATGCTTTAAACAAGGCAGCCTGAAAACAATTATCCCGTCGGAACTCAAAAACATTCAAAAGGGTTATTTTAATTATATAATGGCAATTACTGGCACACGTGCATTACACTTGAAGCATGACAAGCCCTCTCCCCTTTCTTGAAATCTGATCCTGACTTGCAGAATGTGTAATAAAAGTGTGCTAGAGCGTCCATGTTTTTTAATTTTGTTCAATAATTTTGCTGACTCAGCACCAATTATTTTAAAAGCTGTTGCTGACAAATGATAGCCTTGAATTAAGGCTGGCTCAGCAAACCATCTGTTGGCAGTTTCGTACTCGAACAATACAAGGCTGCAAATGCAGAAGGTGGCTTTCATCATGAAAGTTTTAACTTGAAAGGAAGTTATTGAAAAGCAACTGGGCTGGGCAGGAGCCACTCAGAAGAAACCACCCTACGAAGATGGAGTTATCAGATTTGCATAATTTAGGAGATGGGCACTCAAGAGTTCATTTTCTACTAGTTTCCTGTGGCAGTTCAGTTATATGCATGTTTGTGTGTATTTCGGCATGTATTCCTAAATATTATTAATTTTTTTACATATCTGCACATCTGTATGTCTACACGCACATACAATCTTACTGAAAGAAAGGACATATAGATACCTATAGTAATATGCTAACTGAGTCTCAGCTGTGGTCACTCTAAAAGAGGTCAAATACGTGATGGATCTGACAGAACTGGGTTAGTGGCCAGGTCAGCTGGCAGCCTTGCTCAGCTCCACCCCGTCCAACAAACATACACATACATGCACACACACTCTCAATGAGACCCAGAGGACCTTTTGCAGCCTAGCAAAAAGTTTACAAGGAAACTATAGATTTTTCATAAGACTTTGGCCAGTAGCCCATTCCTTATACATCACATGCCATAGAAAGGTATATTGCACCAGGGACTTGCCCAGGCAGGTGCTAAAACTGTGTGTTTGACAGGTATAGATTTAAAGAGTCCATAGGTAAGGAATAGTAAAGATGTTGATGCCATGAAGGACTACAGGGCAGGGTTTTTTTATTCTCTCTCTATATTTCTGCAGAACTCTTGTTCTGATAGTGGTATGTGGACGCTGCTGAACATACAGATACATGTTTATACCTGACTACTTGAAAACATCATTAATAATGCAAATTTTTTCAAACTTCCTTTCAGCAAGTTTCTAAGAAGCAAGGGTGAACACCTTATTGATTCAAGGCAGATCTCTGACATGTGGGAGATTTCCTCACCAAAAGGCAATAAAAACAACTGTAGTATTTGCACTTTGTACTTAAAAATGTAAATTCACTTTGTAGAAATGAAATATTTAAACAGACTTTTTTTTTAATCTGTGAAAATGTAATGGCTAGTTTTGAAAAATTATCACATACAATGTATGTGTATTCTTTTGTTTTCTGAAATATGTAAAACGTGTTGGAGATGTAAAAGTTTGCATTTAAACCACTTTTTAAAAAATAGCTTTTTGGCAAACAGTAGCATAGAAACCTGATTCTATGTATTCTGGTTTCAATAGTATCCCTTGTTTTTCTTAATCAATACTGTCATTTAAGTAGAGTTATGCTGAAAAGTCTACTGTACTCTTAATTGTGTCCAAGCAGTGTTGGATGTTTCAGGTTTGCAGGACTGAGGAAAGTGTGTAAATTGCTGTTTACTTGGGTTTGCAGTTTTTAACAGAACAGATTTTTCATTGTTGGCAATATTTTATTTCATTTTGGATTTATTGTTATTATGATGCTTTCCAAAGATCATGCAATGAGAATGCAACCACTAATGGATTCAAAACAGTTTTTCTGCACTTGGGATACTTGTAGAAAATTGTATCCATTTTTGAGGTGCCTTCCATTATAAGTTTTGGTAGTATTTTTTTCCCTGTTTGTTTTCACTTGTGTTATTAATACGGCAAACCAATAAGGAGAAGGTGGATTGTAATGTCACTCCAGTCTGGTTCAGCCTGGGCTTCCAAGCATGTTTCTGTGGTCAGCGCAAAGCAGGAGCAGAGTTTATATGGGTCAGAACTGTAAATCTAACTATAAAGAGGCAGGGAAGGCTAAACAGGTTGTTCAACCTTTTCTTTCTCCACACCTGGCTGCCCCCATCAACTCTTTGGTTTGCCTTGGGGTCCACTAGAGGTAAAGCTGAACAAATGATGAACAGTTGCCATCAGGAGGGACTACTAACATCACCCCTGCCTGAGGCTTTTTCCTTGTTGTCTGAAAGAAGTTCTCAGAAGTTTTCGTACCTTCTCTGTCATTTTTCCCCCCAATACTTTTTGGTGTGTGTGCCTGAGGGGAATGAGAACTTGAGGATATGAATTTAGAGCAGGGGACCCAAGTGAAAAAGGTCCAGCTCTTTAACAACTGTGAGTTACAAGCAGCTGGGTTGATTGACGCAGTGGTAGGTGGACTGCTGGCATCTAGGAGCTGACATGAAACAGCAGGAATGTTGCAACAAGCAGTGATTTCATTCTGGTTTATTTAAATAATGTGTGGGATCTGACATGTGACTAGGTAATCATAATAGCACCCTGGCTTGAGCTTGTACCTAGAAAAGCTTTTTTGCAAATTTAAATGTTCATTTCAATTTCAACATATGCTGAAGTGATAGGAAATACTGTATGCAATGGAATTGTACCCCAGAAATTGTGTACTCTAAGCTTTGGCAGCAGGAGGAACCAAGATGCAAATGAGTGTTATCTTTTATTTTTGTTTTAAAAAGTATTTGTTATTCTTTTATACTGTTAAACTTTTAATTTAGTCCTCTTAATAGATTAAAGATCAATATGTTATCAAACCATGCTGGTGGATTTTCTTCTGCAACACAGATAGCCATGTTTGGAAGCAAGTACACACAGTTATGACTTCACCACTCCGTTGAGTTTACAAGAAAACTCATGACTTTACATTATGTCCATCTTCTCATCTTCCCTTGCCCCTTTATTGAATTCTCTCCTATGGTCATTCATGCCTTATTCATACCACTGCTTTCTCAAAATAGGCGCTTCTAGTTTTAACCAAGCACAGCCTTGATACCAGAAGGAATCCATGTGCATAGGCCCTTAGGCTCAAGCTACAGTACCAGTGTTCATTTAGTTCCACAGTAATTAATTAGTTCTAGTTTTTATCCTATTCCATGTGCAACAATTTAGTTTCAATTTTAGTTCTGTTCTTATTAAAAGCACAACATATATTCTGCTTCTCATTGACCAATATTTGTTCTAGTTCCAGCTATTTTTGAACAAATTTATTTAGAGTTTTTATGAAGTTGTAAGTAGAAGCCTATTAACTTTAAAAATTGTGTATGTGTTCAATGATTTTTCCAGCTTGTTGCAACGTCCATTAGTCAACAGGCCACACAGTAAGCAATGTTCCAAGTTTTGTCAACACTTTGGACAACTTTCACATTTTATTTCCAGCCCTAGAAGTAGGCCAATTTCATAGTTGCCGTTTTAGCAGAATCACTTGTTTCTCAGTCTTGTCACAGCCTAACAAAATGCCTAGCTTTCAGATACTCCTTTTGCAGAATAGGGACCTAGATGATTGCTCGAAATGACAAATTTTCTTGCTAATGTAATTTCAGATAATAAGAGAAGCATCAGTCCGTATGAGAATAAGGGAGAAGGCTCAAGCTAAACACTCTACCGCCTATAACAAAGGAATACACTGTGCTTTTCTCATTTTGACCAGGATTTTACCTGTCACAAGTGCCATAGGCTAATGGAGTAAGCAGGCATTCCTAGAAAGCTGGAAGGAGAAACAAAAATATAGATTACATCATCAAAAACATTTAAGTGTGTCTAAGATATGATAGATTTAATTAATATTTTCCTTTATTTTAGTAATAAAAGATGGATTAATATAGTTTAAGTAATCTTCCATGGCAAAGATAATTTAATTGTCCCTTTTAAATATTTACACTAGCATATTATATAACTAGGTTATTGAAACTAGTGTGAAAGAGACTTTAATGCAGAAAATGAAAGGTTTATTACATTTCTTTTCTTTAGGATGGCAACTTGATGTAATTTTGGAGTAATTACTTTGACATTAAACAACAACCAAGTAAGTTTATTGATGTCTAAACATTAGAATTATTATAGTAAATTACTGATACGAACTGTACTCTTTGCCCCATTTAATTGTTTCAGTTCAAGTTTTATAAGTGAAAATATGTCCTTTGTTTAAAAAGCATAAATAATACGTGGGGTGTTTTTTCCTCTTTTCTTTAAACAAAAGCTCATGTGGAAAGCATTCAGAACACATTTCTCCAGGACATCCAATGAGGGGGGGTGTGACAGGGAGAGAAGTCAATCTGGTTTTTATCTGGATTAACAATGAAAATATAGGCAATATTTTGCCTTTCCTGTATCTACCTTCCCTATTTCATCATACACTGTTCTCTGACTAATGTCACTGCTGGAATACAAAGCCTGTTGGAAGGAGAGATAGTGAAATGAGAGTCCATTCTGTGCATGTGAACAATCTTTTCCATAAAATACAGCCATCTGGGTCATCCTTTCTCTAGAAATGCTCTTTACTCTTGACATCAATTCAATGCATAAGGTTGCTTCCTTCTTATCAAATACGGAATTATTCTTTGCACAGGCATGGAATCAATTCTTGGTTAAATAGAGAAAATCACTCATAAAAGATTAGTCTATGGGATCGTAGGTGGAATGCTGCACTTTTGTACTACACCACAAATAGATGTTTATAGAGATTTATAAAGGCCACTCAGTACCTGAAGAACATGCATGAAGATGCCTATATCCCAAGTAGTCAGTCGGGGGGGGGAGGGGGCGCAAAAAAAAAAAAAAAGCTGAATGAAGTTTCTATTAAGAAACATTGCTTTCGCTAAACCATGACTGATTGATTTAATGTGATTGAGGGTTTCCATGAAATTTCACTTTAAAAAATATTTTTTGGTTTAGTGGTTATTTTTATGTCGAAACTTCTTTTCCGTTATCTAAAAAGCATGAAGTGTAAACACTGAAAAGGGGCATTTTGACACCACTTTTATCCCCACATTAGATATTGTGAAAGGTAGCAGCATCTTTGCTCTTTCCCCAAGATTTTTAAACATCATATTTGTTTGAAAGAATTTAGGTTTCCAAACATTAATTTGTCATGCTTCATCTAAGTGTCATTTTACAGTCTTTGGGTACCTTGCTATCCCTGTATGAGGCAAAGAAATGCTACATTTTCATTTAACAGGACTGGAGCCTGATGAACTAATGGATTTAGCACTGTATGCACACAGAACATGAATAAAATTCTAATATGAATAAGAGTATTTATACTAATTTGTATCTATGCAACACAGTTGAAGCTCTGTGAATTAGTGACCTGCAGAACTTTTCCAGCTTGCAAAACAATCCTGCCATGGGACTGAATGCAAACATTCTCAAACCTGAAATAATATCCTAGCATATCTCTTTTACCATTCAAAGTCTGATACGTGTCAAACCCCACTTTGACCAATACATGAGGAGCACCTCTGGCTCTGTTGTCAGGTAGGTCCCCAGGTAGTCTTCCTGAACCCACAGCTTGGGTTCAGTCTTCTGAGACCCCTAGCCTAGGACACTAGTGGAACCAAGACCCAGAAAAAAACACAAGAAAACCCACGATGACAGATGCTGTAAATTACAGGATATTACTCTATAGCTCAGGTTTTTTACCCTGGTGGACTGTGATCCGCTGAAAACTCTTGCCCCGTATCATCAATGACAAACTCTAACTTCTTGCTTTTTAATCCATCAAATCCACACTCAGAGTGAGACAACATCATGATTCATCTGAGTGGAAGTCAGTGGTCTTGGGTAAGGAGTATTTGAAAAATCCTGTGACCCCTCAACAGATGCATGTGCTCAGTTAACTCCCATCTAACAATTCCTCTTTCTGCTCAGCACTGTATGATGGAGCAGTGTCTGTGCATGTCAGCTCTTTAATGCTCTGCAGATGGGAGGTGTACTTCTCTCATTCTGAGTATATTTCTCTGTGTTGAATGCTCAGCATTGAAGGAGGAAACTTGTTCTCTAGCCCATCTCTTTCTGTTATTCCAGGAGCCTGAATGGTATTGTTGCTACTTTATATAGGTTTCAAGAAAAATTTTGCAAGACAAAATATATGAAGGATGAGGTGCTGAAAAGGAAAGAAAAAGAATATGCAATTTAAAAAACACTAATTAAAAGAGAGAGGGAGAAGGAAAATGAAGCAAAGGAACAGAGAGAAAGGAGAGGAATGAAAGGAGAATCACGGAGAGACCACAGGGGAACTGAAGAGGATGGCCAGGGCTCTGTGCTAAAACCACATATGGGAGTGAAGAAGGAGCAGTCATAGAGAAAGAACAAGTAAGGTAGGAGAGATAGAAGTTAGAAATGGGAGAACAGGGTAAAAGGGAAGGAATGACAGAGGAAAGAGGAATACAAACAAAGCAAGGATAGAAATGGTAAAAACAAAAACAAACTGCCCATAAGACTTCCACAAGGAGGAAAAGTCTAAGGCACCCGGGAGAGAAAAAGAATAGAAGGGTCACAGGTGAAAAGGAGACAGAAAATTTGCTATTCCTGGGCACAGCATCTCTCTCACACAGCATGACTTTCTGACCTATACAAGAGGTCCAGCATGCCCTTGGATTGCTTCCTTGTCCGTGCATAAGGTCTGAATTTGGTTCTCTGTATCCCAGTGGCTCCAGCACTTTGTTCCAAGCAACATTTGTTTTCATAGCCAATCTCAAGGCTTCCTTTAGATTCAGGAAGTCTAAGCAACATTTAATGAAAATGTGAAAGCAGAAACCAGCATATTTCTAAATTAAGAACAGATTTGAGCAGGATGAGGAAATCTGAACCACAACAAAGATAAATTTCCTTTTGTATTTCTTATTCAGTAAAGATGCAAGCGAAGTGTAATTAGATATTTTAATTATTTTTTTTTTTTGTTTTTTATTTCATTTGTTGTACCAATAGATCCTCTACAGGCTTGGTTGATACCCTACAGTTTAACATTTCCTTTAATCAACACATTGATGGCAAAGGATTACAAGAGTACTGGTTTCTCATTGCCTTTTTTTGTGGTTGCCTTCATGTTCACTCTTGGGGTGGCTAAAAACTAATTGTTTAAATACTTCTCAAAATCTTTAATCTTTAAGAGTTTGTATCTATGTGTGAGACAGAAAAAGAGAAACAGAGTATGAGAGGTATGTTCGTGAAAGTTTGGAGCCTATGGAAACTATCACAAGTTCAGACTAGAACTATTTTCAAGGTAAGAAATGTTGCAGTGACCTGATAACAAGAAGTCAGACCTCATTAGCCTTGAATAGTCATCCAGAAAATTACTTGGAAACTAGCTAATGGCAAGAAATGCCTCACACTTTAGATTTTCAGTGGTGCAGTAGAGAAGGTAAAGGAACACGTTCACCACATGTTGTCCTAATGCAAATAGCAAACTGAGATAGGCTGGGATACCCCTCAGGAGAGTCTGGGAAGGTACCTGGGCACAGCTGGGAGAGAGGAAAAAAGCCAGCTACATGCCCACGCAAGGCTTGGAGGAGGATGCGGGAGAGGGACCAGGGAAAAGGAGATTGACCCTGAGGGTGCCCATCCAGTCTGTCTTACAACCAGTGCCTGCTGCACCACTTCAAGCCCAGAGACTTTTAACTGTCCAGAACATAAGTCCTGGCAGTAAGCAGTGTAGCCAGTCCATATTGTCGTTCCCAGGACAATCTCTGCCTGGAAGGCTTTCTCGTTGAGCCAGGCAGTACAGCTATAGAATGCACAAAAATGACAACTGGCACAGTTGTCCTGGGTTGCTTGCAGTGCATGTAGGGGTGCGTCTGTGTGGGAGAGAGATTGTTTTAAACTCTGGAGTCTCTGGTCTCATGAACTCCTGAAATCTGTGACAAGGCAAATTCCCAGGGCTCAGCATCCTCTTCACAGGGAGAAATGAGGATTAAGGCACCAGTACGAGCCAAACATCTCTGTGAAGTGGTGGTCCAAATGCCACAGGTGTTTAGTCAGAAGCATCGAGCATTGCTTTTAACTAGAAGCTAAACACAAATTAATATTGGAGCAGAGACTCAATCATCATATATCCTGCCCCACACCTCATTTTTTCTTTTAATTTTCAACATCACTTTTGATGCATTTTGCTTAAGAAACTGGTCATTATGTCCTGAGCCATAGAAATAAAGCAGTAAGTTTCAGAGAGATTTTCCATTACAGGTCTTGCTTTAGTTTGTATTGTTAGTGTATAGACCTTGTCATAGGGGGGAACCCAGTAACAGGTACTTTAGCAGCCATGGTTGATTGCAACTGTTAGTGTATCTTTTATTTTATTTTATCTTGGTTCTTCTTTTTCTTTTAGGCTTGTAACAGTCTTTTGCACCATGAAACACCACACATATACCAATTGCTCTCTGTACTGACCAGCGTTGCCAATCTTCTTCTGGACCATAGAAAACACAGTTGAGAAAGATCTAACATCTAACATGCTCATGCAGCATCGGTGTATTTGTGACAATGCTTTGCTGATGGCACTTTCACATTTTGCTCTTCATGCATTTAGATTATATTTAGCTTCCATCATAATTCTATTCATTGCTACTTTTAAAATAAGAAACAATGAAAACCAAAAATAATATATTTTAGGAAAATAAAAATTAATTTGTTTAGGGAATTGATTGCATCACAAGTTTAATTAACATTTATAATCTTTTACACACATTTCCACGAGCAAAATTCAGCATGTGCTGATCTACTACGTGGCGCTGTTATGCTACAGGATTTCACAAGTTTCCCATTGCTTCAGTGTCTGCCATGAGTATAAGGCAGTTCACTATTTTTGTCCTAACCCCCATGTGGTTGTAGTATATCACAAAACTATGAGATAATTAGATGCGGCTGACAGCCTTTGTTTTGAAGATAGCAAGGAGTGGAATACAAATGATCCAGGTGGAAGTGCAAAGGCAAAACTGCATGTGGAAACTTGTAAAATGCTTTCTTGTGCTATGAAGTTTGCCTTTTGGTGAACTTTCAACTCAGTTTTTTAAGAACAACATTTAATAGTGAAGTATGATACATTGGCTACAGGAAAATGCGTACAGAGGTTCCTGCATATAAAGATAATGCCCTCTGTACAATATCCTTTGTGGATTGCCTCCAATAAATACTCAGTGCTGCAGTTAATAGCAAAACCTATATTTATTCAGACAACTTAACACACAAGCAGATTTCTGTTCCCACATAAAGATCCCTACCTTTCTCTAAATCACTGTGTAGACCAGCTGTGCTCTTGTTCCCCAGGAGCATTAAGCCAGTGTTCAAGACCAGAGGCTGGGACTCCAATAAGCACAGTGTGGATTTAAAGAGTAAGCCAGATTTGAGAGGGGAATGGAAGCATCACTTTATCATGTCTCATTCCTGTGAGAGTCAACATATGCATACTCTCACAGGTAGTGAGTTAAGGTGTTCTGAAATACGAGTATTCCCAGTTCCCTGGAACCAGGAGCTGATAGTGCAATGAGTGCGGGTTGTGAGCTAACCTGTTTGCAAAGTGCTGCTACCGTTTCCCCTTCCACCTCAGCCTACGTGCAACGAGTGTGCTAGTCTGTTATACTCCATTCACTGTGTTCCTCCTTATGCTCTTTAAACCTGCCAGGAGTGTGCTCCTAGATGGGCTAAATGAACCCCTGGTTAAGTGCCAGGTTTAAATGTGGTGCTTGAGTCCATTTCAAAGCAGGGCTTCAGCGCCATCGCTTCAGATCATGGCTCTGTGGGCTCAGACACTGAGCGAGACTCTGGACAAGCCTCAGCGTGAACCATCCCTGCAAATGGTGCCAGGCTCAAAGCAGACTTTCCATCAGCCTTAATAAGTATGGGCATGACCAAACAGATGAAACAGATGGGACCTACTCTGTATTGCACAAGTGCGCAAGGCCTGGCTTCCATGAGCAGGGAGGAGAAATGGTCGTTTGCCAGCACTAAGTTAGGGCAACCATTAGTTCAACTTTAATTCACACTAAGACCTCAGAAAAGGGCATAGTTGGCCCCAGATGCAGAGGAATGTATCTCTGCTTACTGGCTGACTTTCTGAGTAATGAGGAGCATGTGAATCCAAGATAGGAATTTCAAGAACAAGGCCATGCTGGTTTTATGGAACAGATATATTTTAAAAGTTTAATTTTATTTTTTCTCATGGGTGAAGCTAAAATCAAAGTATCTAATATGTAATCCAGACATCTGTACTAATGTAATGGTTTAGGCCATAATCAGAAGGAAAAATGTTGATCTACGCATTGGGAAAATTCAGCAAATTGTAAGTTTTAAAGTGAGTGATCTTAAGAAAATCGAATTAGAAGCAAGTGCATAATCTAAAATTTAAAGGCCAATCAGCAAATTAGGTTTATCCACTGTTTCTAATAGTGGATAAAATCTGTCCTGCTGAATAGAGCCACAAAAGTTATATGCAGTGCTTATATCCTAGCTGAGTTTCACCATCCTTGTACAAGTCTTCTGAGAACCTGTTTCCAGTAACAGAACAAGGTCGGCAGGCCAGGCTATACACACATCTGTTTCCAGGAGCATGGCAAATCTGCAGTTTGCATCACAAACTGGGTTGCATGTGTTCTAGAAAGCCTTGGGCATTGATTCTGAAGGGGGGGCGGGGAGAAAAAAAAAAGGTTGTTTTATAATGGCTTTCAGGTTTGATTTAGTTACTCTGAAAACAGTTTCATACGGAAATTCTCAGCAAAATTAGAGAGAATGAAGGCTTTCCATAAAGGTTTTTTGACTGGGTAGAGTTATGGTGAGGTTTGTGGTGAATAGTAAATTTGCCCCCCAAAAGCTATGCACGAGTTCTGGTCAGGCTGGGTGGAGTGTTTGCCACCAAAAGACAGAAAAAAGTATTTCCAGAAAATCAAAATAAGCTTCATTAACTTATGTCTCAACTGACTTGAAGCAAGTTCTCTTTGTTTGTCTGCCTGACAAGCACGTACATCACACAGGAGATTTGTGTTTGGTTATATTTTCCTCTTGTGGTCTGGAAACAACTAAAATGCAAGACATATAGTAGCAAATTCTAGGTAACTTTCCAGGCCATGAGCTGGGGCAAAACCTTTGCAAAACACTAAAAATTATTTCAAAGAGGATTATGAGTGCAAGTAACACATGGAAAAAGATAACTGAGGCAGAGGCATTGCAGCGAAAATGCATTTTCTTTGCAGGTTTAGAATTAGACCTGCCAATTCTGTTGTTCTGGACAACAGATTGACACCTTCATTGCTAATCTATTGTCCTCCTAATTTAAGGCTGTAATCTACATTTCCAAACATAGAGAGACTCCCACCTACTACGGTCACTAGGGCCACCAAGCATGGGACATATTGAATTTAAATTCAGCACTTCCAATGCTAGATGCAGGACTGACTAGACTGGCCCCCAGTGTCATTGCACCAGCAGGTGTGAAAGCATATCATACCTTTGTGACTTTATAGTAAGCAATCCCATAGACTTCACTAGATCAGTAACCCAAATATGGATTCAGGCAGTAGCATTATTTGGAAAAATAATGTATGAAATTTAATTTAATTGTAACATTCTTAGGGCAAATGCTGTGTTTTCATAATCCTTTTATGTGGTGTTTTTGAAGTTTCTTATATTTACATCAATTTCTCCTCCATTTGTCTCAGCTTCTCTTTCAGGGGTTATCTGTCCAATTAATTTGCTAATGCAAAGAACAGGGCAACAGGCTTCTAAAATAGTAGTTCCTAAACTGTTTTAGTTTGTAGATTTTCTGATATTTTTTTTCAAAGGTGGTGTTTTCTCTGGTTTAGTCAATACAAGGCATTGACAGTAGATATTTCTTGACTATGTTCCATGGATTTCTTAGAAAAAGTCCATGTATAATACTACACATGAAACCACTACAACTCATTTTCATCTGCTAATAGGGATGTTAATTCTTGCACCTTGGAAAAGAATCAGTTCTGCCTTGAGGTTCTGTTGGAAAATCTAATTTCTCCCAGTTTGCAAATTAACTGATATTGCAGCCTGGTAAATTTGCTGGTTTGTGTTTTGGTATCTGTAGCATCATTGCTGATTGCCTAGATTACAGTGTGTTTGTATGTCCTTTTGAATCTATCTCTGGTCACATGTAATGAAATGAAGAATTACTCAGAGCTCTAGAGATCAACCACTTCATCAAATAACATCACTGCAGATCCTAAACACAGAGATGTGCAAAGCAAATATTACCAGGTTCCTCTGTATTTCTTCATATTTGCTGAAAGTTTGTCATAGACAAATGTTTAGGTAGTAATTATATAGCCAGGATGTGGGAAAGACTTTCCATATGCTTCTGTGGGGACAGAATTTCACTTCTTAAATCAAGGTTGGTGTATCCCTGAAGATATTCACTGACTCAGCCAGAACGCTGAGCCTGGAGCAGTAGTGACTGAGCAAGGGTCTGTAGATCCCTATGGCAGGAAGTCAGACTGTAGATTATGTGGTTCTTCTTGGCTTTCGCAAGCTTGTGAATTTCAAAACAGATGGGTAATACATACAGAGGAAGAAAGGTAAAGTGCCTTTAACGCCACTCATTTAAAATGAACTCTTCAACATAACTTTTAATTAGAGGTGAGATTAATTTGTAGGATTTGGATCTGCCAAACTTTACTGATGTTTGTTTTCCAGAGGGAAATACTGGCTCCAGTGTTTAGGTTCAGGCATGCTACTTTAGATTTTTAAAGTGAATGAAGATTAAAAGTTTGCACAATATTGTGCCATTTGGTTGTCACCAAATCTCAATGGCACTTTTTCTTGTTAGTTGAAAGCTAGAAGGAGGAGAAACAAGCACTACACATTCTTGTTTCAACTGATCCTGTGAATATTAGGCTTGTTTCTCATTTTATCTGCCTTTGTGCAATGAGATGTAGCTGTGTTGGAATGAAAACTTTGAGAGACTGGCCTGGCACTCATTGACCAACAGAGATGGAGCTGGACAAAGAAACGCTTGTTCCCCTGTTCCCTGTCCATAAGTAGTGAACGTTGCCCTGGACACTACGTCCCTGAGAGCCTGAGCTGCAACTCAGCAAACAAATAGAAATTTACTGAAGCACTTGCTAGATGAGACGCTCTGGGCAGGGCTTGCAGGTTTAAACGGTCAAGATCCCACATCTGGGCTGACCCATATGTGTCTAGCTGGGGTTCTCACCCCACCTATTACATTGTTTATGCATTTCCCAGGAATGCAAAGAGGTCCCACTATTTGATAGGGCAGTTTAAACAGGTTTCATTAAGCTCATTATATAGATAGACATAGAACCAGGTAAGTACTGGAAGGAGGCTTATAGAAAAAAAAAAGACTATATCTATGAGCAGGGCCTTATGTCTGATGGTTTGACATGTGTGACTGAATTTCCTGTTACCTAATAAAACACAACTTTAAAGATACTTGTGGAAACAATATCTTGAAGCTCTTCACTCCTTTGTCCTGAAATTGTCTGAGGAGTTCAAAATTTACTAGGAATACATATATACACATCACACCTGCTTAGGAGACCAAGCTAACAGTTCGCAGTAAGGAACAAAATGTTACAAGCGTAGACAGTTTAAAACAACATCTAAAGACATCCTGTGATGCTCAGGTTCTTTAAACCTTTCTACAAAAGGCATGATCGAGTATTTCAAAAGACTCAGGTCTCTTCTTATGGTGACTAGCACAACAAATATGAATTATTTGTCCCAAAGCATAACTTGCATTCATTGATTGATATTAAAGCAAAATATTAAAGCTCAGCCAGCCAGAGTGTGTTGATAATAGCATCCTTCAAAGCTTTCCTCCAGATGAAGCATCTGTCCCCCCCGCTACTGTCCCAGTGTCTATAGAATATACTATCACTAGCTCACAAAGAATTTTTATTGTGTAAAATGAAACTAGAAGTCTGTGTGGTTTAGATTATTGTTTCATTTATTAATATTAGGCATAATTTCCCAAAAAAAGGATTAATAAATAAGAGCTGGCTTGTGCACTATATCCAGGCTTCCAGTTAGTGCTTTAGGGGGACAGGAACACAGCAGTTCTTCAGAATTCTGTCTGTGTTCAAGCTGTTTAGGATCTTGTAATTCTAAAACATCAGAACTGCAGAGGTGTTTGTAATGATTACTGAATATGGTGTTCAGGTGGCTACATATTTTTCCTAACCAATAATAACATAAAATCTTACCTTTCAATTATAAAAGAAAAATTAAACAGTTTATTTTCTGTTCTTCTCTTTCCTTTGCCACATCTGATATACAATGATCAGTTTAGGTTAGTAAAATATTCCTTCCTGGCTTTGTTCAATTCAACAACTACAAACTTGTTGCACGGTTAATTTGGAGCTTTCATGTTTCTCTTCTTTACCCTTAAAAATAAAGAAACTGTCATTAGTATGTGTTTCTTCAGTGTTAAATCTCCAAAGATGAATGTGTCCTAGATAGTGTACTTTCCATATACATCACCTGAAGGGACATCCTTATATTGAGCCGTTTGATGGAATATCCCACTTTCCCCTCATGGCAGCAGTGGGCCTGTGGCACAGGGCTTCTATGGAGGCTTTATTCACCTCAGCAGCAGCATGTTGTTGCTGTCAAACCATGAAGAATTATGAGAGGAGTACAAGTTACCTAAATTTCCTAACTTTCATGGAGCCAAGTCTTTTGTTCACATCTACAAATTTATGTTATGTTACACCCAGGGAAGGCAGAATGATTCTTTGTCTAAGGCTTAAGGATTTCAGGACTGACAGGAGGTAAATTAACAGCTTTGATTTCATGAGAATTCATAAGGGTCTGAGAAGGACTTAAACATAGCTCTTCCACCTGGCCTTGTAGAGAACTGAGTTTCAGCTTGTGTGCTAAGTGCCTTAATCTTGTGCTAATTGTCTTGCTCAGCAGAGAAAATGATCACTGGTTTCAGTGGGAGTGAGATCTAGCTTCTAATCCTGCCTGTGTTAATTATGAAATGAATTCATCAGGGAGTTGGCTGGATGTGGCATTTTTGTGCTTCACCCACAGCACCTCACAAGCAGCTTCCATGTTTACTTCTGGTACCTTAATCTGTAAACAATTCTAGATAACAATCTTTTCTCACATCTTGTTAGGCTACTGGAAATTACTGTTTTCCTACCATCCCACAGACCTGAAAAATTAATGAGCATTTAGACTATAATAGCATTTCTAGAACATAGCTGCCACAGTTACCTTTCCTAGTAGCTGACAAGGTGTTTGTCAAACCAGAGTGAAGGGAATCTCTCACTTCTAGGAAACATTCACCCAATCCCACTATAGTTTTGGTTAAAGGTACTGAGCCAGTGACATAAGAAACTTTTTCAACTGAAACGATCCGTTGTCTTCTACCCACTAGAAGTCAGCAGAAGTCAGCTATTGAGCTAAGCCTTTACTGTGATTTACCTCCTACTGAAGCTAGGTTTTCTTTTAGTTGGAGGGCCTGATCACTCTTCCATATCTAATTCAATTTGTGAAGAAGAAATCTCAGCCTTCCATTACTGCTAAGGATGGATCCTATGCCTGGATCTATCTATTCTAGTAACACACCTGTTCCAGTGAAGGGAGAAGCCTCTCCATAGCAATCAGTAATTTCTCTTAAGTGACAACATCTGCACTTAGTGTTTGTCCCTTCATTAAGGACTATCTGAGAACGTATTTTTTTAGAGAAGGAAAGGTGGCTAGACAGAAATAGCAATTTCAAGTTGATTCATAGCATGAGGTTTGTCAAAGGCATATCAATTTGGGGTCCAAAGCTGAGTATTTTATAACATTTGGAATAAAGCTACTTCAGTGCTTGAGTTGCCTGATGATGGTTTCTTTGCTACAAATAAATCATGCTTTGTCTCTCCTTTTCTTTTCTAAGCTTTATTCTATCACTGAACGCTGAGGACAACTTATCCCACAAACCTGTCAGGTTTAAAAATAGGACAAGGGTAACAAGCTTGACCCAGAGGAAAGGGAGAACTAGGTGTAATTTGTAGCAAGACCTGTTTATCTGTGTTAGGTGGGTCTGGCCAGACCTCAACAAAACTGAACATGTCTCAGAGTACCCCAGTATGAAAAGGGTGGGTCTATTCTGCATTACACACAAGATGCTGTTGTTATGATTTTGTAATATAATTAGCCACATGTACTGAAGGTCTCTGCATACAGCAGACCAGATTCAGATATGACATCAACTCACAGAACTTAACTGGAGTCTGCCAAGAGGTGGGGTCCACCTCACTTCCACTTTTGTTCAGTCTTAAGGCAGTTGAGAACATGTAAACTGAGGGTATGTATTTTTATGCACTTCCAAACCAAGTTTAATACATGACATTCTGCAATACCATCAGAAAATCTGAATGCATTTCAAAAAAACATTAAGCCCTGCAGAACCTCAATAGAATCCAATAGAAAGAATAGCTACATTCTGTACAGAAGCAAAGAATAAGTAGTCATGGAATTTGCCCAAAGAGTAAGTCTGACACCATGAAATGGAAGCCTGGCTTTCTTTTGTCCACTTTAACTTCCTTCCCACCTGCCTGCGTTTATTACATTTCAATAACTAAGTGGAGCTAGAAAATATCACCTTCATTCTTGGGCGATTTCTAATTAATAGATTTTGTATGTGGTTTGCTTAATTCCTGTAAATAGATTTGCTTAGGGAGCTGTACACACATGAAAATTAATTTAAAACCATGATCAGGCTATGGAGAACACAGTCCAATTATTCTTTCCCAGCCAAAATAAGCTCCAAGAAATTTCATGCTAGCTTTCTTCTGTGGGACAGAAGGTTGATGAACAAAATTATTATCTCCAAGATCTTCATACTTTCTTTCCATACCTTGTGTTGAACAATTACCCTAATTCTTTTCTTGCTGTTCTGTTTGGGATCTGCTAAGACAATTTTTTGGAAATACAATAAATTAACTGCTCAGGAGCTTGTTTGCATTTGAGCTGTGAAGAGCATAGCTTTTTCTCAAAGAACCAGCTATGTTGGTATTATTCTGATGGTAATTTTTCCTGTTTGTTTGCTCTTAACTACCAGATCTTCTCCCAGGACACACTTAGAGAGGGATTTAAGCACACTGTGGGATTTTTATTACTAATCTGCCAAGAATTGTTACGTTGTTATGGAGATGCAATATACTTAAATGAGGAACAGAGATCTAGTCTAATCTGTGACCTATGTTTCACACATAGCACAGAACCTGACATTTTTCACTATGGTCAGACTCAGGTTTGATACAGCAACCACAGAAACCGAATCTGTAGGGAGACAAATCTAGACCTTGAGTATGAGAGAAATATTGCTCCACGTTTGCTCTCAGAGGAGAAAAGCGTCACTTGCAAATACCTCTCTATTGAAGTTATAGCAGGTTTAGTTTAATTGGAATGACACTGAACTGCAACTCCACAAACTTGTGTCAGAATAAGCAATTTCATACCTAAGCAGGAACAAAACTCCTTTGTAGTATTAAGGTTCTTTAGTTTTTTTCTTGTGTAACAATCGACACATATAATATTTTATTATGATCATTAGGACTAGAGAAATGTGCTCTAGCCAATTAGGTGGTATTGTTATTAGTACTATCTGATTATGTGATCTGCAAAAATAATGGGTACGTTCTAAAAATCTTGGATGAAAATATTGAAACTTGAAGGCATAAACTTAGCATCTAAATTAAAGGCCTGATTTATTTTTTTGTAGAATGCCAAGCTGTTAAACAAAGCCAAAGCCAGTGGCGTGCCAGTAGGCTAACAATCTACCACCATGAGAGCAATTTCTGATAGATTTATGGTTGCTTTGTCTGAACCTTTTCTCTTTGAAGATGCCTAACTTAACCCTGCACCATGGGTGGCAGGAGTGTGAGAGAGGGAAAAGGCTGCAGTCGCTTTCCTAGTCTCTCCTTCAAGGCAATGGCAAAACAGCACCGGTAGCCTGTGAGGGTTCTCTACGTATTAGGAAGAGTCAGACAATCTGGCTCCTCTTGTTCTTGTCAGAGCATTGACACTTTAGAGAGTTGTTTTTCTCCACTTGAAGTGTTACAAATAATAAAATAGAGCATTATTTTCTAATCTGAAGTTTTTTGAGAGTGGAGGTGATGTAAAAAGTCTTTCTGACTGGAAACAATTATTTTCTCTTTTGCTGTTTTGACTATTATAACAAAAGAGAGGAGGAATCACACTGGAGAAAAAAAATCAAAGATAGGGAGAAAATACCTCAAACATTTTACTGGGCAAGAAAATAAAGAAGTTTTACTTTTGGAGACCTTAAGATGTAATTTAGTATTTTGTCTCTCTGCTGGAAACCTCAAAACAAAATAACTAGGTAATTTTTCATGATAACTGTTAGACAAAATCTTCTTAACTAGCAGAAAGATTACACTCAAGCTTTTTGACTAGTTCTGCTTCACATTTTGAAGGTATAGCCAAGCCCTCCTGCCTATATTTCATACTTGTCAGGAACACAAGCACTCAAGGGAGAGATATTCTTGAATATACTCTTTCACTGGCAGTCATTAAAAATTGGTAGGAGGAGAACAGGCATCCTACAGCGAGCCAGCATTGTCCTCTCCCTGCTTTCCACATCTGGCATAAATTCCTGCTGCCACTCCCATCCCATCATATTCTACCTCCCAGCAGAACCTATGTGGAGGGTTGGATTTTTATCATTACTGTAATCCGTTTTATGTACTTCTTCCTCCTTTTGCCCAGATTTCTCTTCTGAATACCTGCCTAGTAGTCTGAAGGTGCCTTTTGTGCCCATCCTTGTATGCTGTTGGGATAAATACATTTATACTGTCTCATCAAGTGTCAGATTGTACATTGCATTGAGACACTGAGAGCAAATTCAGTGATAGAAGCATGTTTTACTGGTGTGTTCATGATAGTTTATAACATTCCAGAACAGCAAAATCACCTCAATGACCAAAAAATACTGTACTGAATCCATCTAAAGGGTGATATTCTGGACTTTCTCATATTCAAAGTCATTTATTTCTTACCAAGCTGTTCTGTAGTGTTTACAGGTTTATTTTAGTTAATTCAAACACATAGTAGGCAGAGTACCTACAGATCTGTTCTAATTTGCACTGCCTGTCTTGGTTCCCTCATCTGTGCCTAACCTCCTTGTAAACTTCTACAAGTGTGATGTCTGTGAGTTAGATGTCTGGGTGGTTGACTAGACAATCTGAGTTGTGCTGGATGTCCTTGGATCTAACACCCTGCCTCAGCATGTTCAGGAAAGCTTTTGGGAACTATTTTTTGTCCCTGCTTTTAAGAACCCCACACAAGAAAAATAGGTTTCCCACCTGCTGTCATAAAACATATATGATTTTCTCTGACTCCCCATCTCAGGCTGTGGCCCTGGGAAGTAATCTGTACTAGTGCCGAAAGGGATTAATCAGCTGGGTAATCAGCAATATTGCTAACAAAAATATTATACATGGTCATTTCAAAGTTTGATCTCAGAGCAAGCTGAAAGTTTTCCCTTTTCTGAATAGTCAAAGAACTAAGAAGTAGCTCAATTAAAAACAAGTGGCACGGGAAACTATTTTCTTTTACAGGAAAAAACCTGAGATTTTTTAAACTCTTATCCTTACTTGTGCCAATGGAGGGAACTTTCACTGAGAAAGGAAAAAAAGAAAAATGTTTTATGTCATTCAAAGCAGATTTTAATTATTTTTTAACAAATAAAATACTTTATTAAAACTGAACTTAATTTCAATGCAGGAGGATACAGGTACTCAGAAATATAAAGTCTTCTAATAAAAGTTAGACTTTTTTGAGTTTCCAAAATTTTAAGAGCAGAAAATTCGGGTTTTTTGAAAAATAATATGACTTGCCTCTAATTTCCTCAGTACAGTCCTTTTTTTTTTTTTTTTTTTATAAGAAGATGCTGAACTGTTTGCCACATATTATAAATCTTTCTTTTTACTTCACAAATACTTCCCTGCCTCTTGCTATCACAAAATCATAATATCATGTCTAGCAAGACCATCTTTTTCACACATTGCAGTGCCAGAAGCTTAAGACCTAATTACCATTATTTCTATCCTGATCTACACTTACTTTTTACTTTTATTTATCCAAATTTACTTAAGAAACTTCATAGCTCCTTGATTTTTTTCTATTAAGGGTAAGCTACCTATGATACGAACTTCTCTGCCTACTTGCTTTGTCAGATCATTTCTGCTTTCTGAGTCCTATAACTTAGGAGGAAACCAAAGATGAGTTAGGTCTTGGACCTGAATCTTTCAGATGTTGAAGCTGGCCAATAAAATCCGTTTAACTCAGACTATGTATATTTTTTATTCTAGAAAAGGATTAGGCACATAAAACTAGTATGTATGATATTCTGTAGCAGAGCTATGTTTAATAGAATTTACATTTGTACTAAACAACATCACACAGGTTTCAGAATTATGGCTGATGTTTTGTGCATAACCAGTAAAGTCAAATAGAAAAAAACTGATCATATTGGAATGATAAAATTTGTTTTGATTTTATTATCATGTTTAGACACGAGGGGAGGTTGTAAGTGGTTTCATGTCTGTAGGTAAGGCAATTAGATGAGTATAGTTTTAATGTTACTGTATGTGGCCACAGCTGGGAAAATACTGAACTTAAATCATACTTTATAATTTATCAGCCTTTAAATACACTTCATTTTCAACCAGGATATGAATTCAACTTGATACCATGATGCACTGATACAAATGTTCCCCTTTTCAGTTGTGTTTCTTCAGTTAATTGAGCTCATATAGGTGGCCTTTCTCTGTATCTTGGCAGGTACTGAGGCTGGCAAATGAATGCATCTTTTTGTACCACTTTTGGCATAAAAATGAAAAAAGTATTCCTGAGGACATCACCTCTCACTGTACTCTTCAGTTTCAAGTAAATGTTTTTTGTTTGGAGCTACTATGAGAACACTGTTCCTTGTCAGTCTTTCCAAATGAGAACCACATGCTGGTAACTTGGGATCTCTTGGAGAAGAGCAATGCAGTTTCTGCTACATGATTTTGGCTGTTTGCATTGACAGCTATCTCAAGGGAAGTAATGAAAAACTCAGAATGACAACTGTTCTATTAAAAATATTGTCATCTTGGGAAAGACATTGGAGGAAAACATAATGAACAAGACCAATATTACCTAAGCTTCTTTAAAAGAAGTCCTTTTATCATGAGCAACCAAAATATATTAAGTTAACATAAGCTGTGACAATAATTTGTATTTCCAAGTAGACAAAATTATGCAGCTAGAGGTGAGACTTAGATTTGTTTCATAAATAGACAAGGGACAGGATGACTAAGATGTATATGTTTTATTCCCATTCTGACTTGCAGCAGGACTTGGGCCTTCTCATATTTACCTTCCTGAATTTGAGTCTGCACATCTATTGCCAAAATTCCATCTCCCAATATCCCTTCCTTTTTCCTACCTTCCCCAAAATCATCCAAAAATGCTAAGCATTAGTAACATGTAGAGATTGCAAAAAACAGGAAATACTGTGGTTGAGGTTGGTATGGAATATGTTACTCTGACATCCTCAAATGGTGGCATTATTATAGCCTTGCTAAACAGGATGTTTGTGGGAGTGCCAGAAAGAGAACCCAATTCCTCTGAGTCCCAGAGCAATGCTTTAAAATATAAATATTTATATATGATATAAAAATATCATTTACATATACATATAATTTTTGGTAAATTCTCCTCTGCCCTGCTCTCTGTGCAGGGGATAAAAACAGATTTCCAAGAAGCAACATATATGTTATCATGTAAAACCATGCAATTGTGCGTATATGCACAGAAGGACATGGTTTGGTCTCATGGTCAAGACATGATAGTAATTAATTCTGAATGCACTGGGATTGACACTTGCAATATCTTTTGAGTACTTTTTTTTTTTTTCCCATGTGGATCTTCTTTTTTTTTTTTTTTTTTTTTTTATTATTCAATAAAAGCAAGCTGAAACCAGCATTTCCATCCAGTAAAAACATACTGAATCCCACCTGAACAATAAGAGAAGAAATGTGAGACCTTTTAATCTGTAGCATAAATCTAAACCACTTGAACTACCAAGCAGCTGGTAGCAGTGGTGTACTGATGTTTACAGTGTGGACCAGTGCTGGACAGCACATCTTGGAGGTTTTGCTAAGTGACAGAGCATAAGAAGAAAAAATAATTCATTTTCTTGTCTCTTAAAAGGTCTTTTGAGTTCATTCTGTTTAGTTTTGTTTTAGCAGGTTTGCTTTCCATAAGTGGCATTATTTTTTTCTTAAAATGAATTAAAAGAAATTTTAGTAATAGAAATATAAATACCCCAAATTTAAAATTACTGGCATAACTATTTTAGCTTGATAATAACCTCTTATGAGCCCCCCTGTTGGAGCCATCTTATTATAGGTACAAATGCAGAATAAAAGAAAATAAAAAATAGAAATTAAAATAAATGGCACGTAAATTTTCACAGACAAAAGTGAATGAAGAAAAAGTTACCCAAAGTTTAGCTGTTTTTGCCAGAAAAGCATAAGTATAAGCATAATGGTTTTTGCAAAGTGTGGAGGCCAGCTAGCTGGAAATATTCTATTTGAACTATTTTTGAGGGAAAAAGAAAACATCTGGTTTGCATAGAAAAATGAACTTTCTATTAAAAAAAAATAATCCAGCAAGATCAGATTTGGAGATGTTGCCACAAAGGTTGTGTGGTTCAGCTGCCTTGGTCTCCTCTGGCCAACATAAGGGCTGCAGCATGAGGAATGGATCCTGTATGAAGTATACCACTTTACGTTATGGGAGACCTCATCTGGCCAGTAATGATGAAAGCAAATGAAACATAAAAAATAATACATCAAGATGGCATTTCCCAATAACGATATTCAGGTTTACTATGTGTTTTTGGCCCAAACTAAACATCAGATCTTTGAGTAACAATTTCTTTTGTCTCTTTCTACCTCCAACACAACACTTGTATCTCAAAGGCACTAGGAATGAGCATAAACTTGAGGGAATCTGGATACTTTCTCACTAAAGGCAGTGTTAGTGCTTTCAAATCTCCATCAGACTGGAAGACTATGAATGGCATACTCAAGAATTTCCATATGGAACAAAAGCATGTTCTTAAAACAGCTCAGCTCCTCTTTATGTGATGGGAAGGTCATGACTGGAAAAAAAATGGCTCTGAGGCTTTCTTGAAACACGATCTGCTACAGTCAGGATTGTCTGTCTGTTTCTTGGCTACTTTAAACTGTTCCAGAAGTAAACTTCAGTCAACCTTGTTTGCAAGAAAACATGCAAGGTAAAGGCTCTGTTTTAACTGGTAATGTTGTTCTTGATACAGAAAAGACAATGTGAACAGGGTAGGAAGACTCAAGGACCCACCGCAGAGAACATTGCAGTCGCCTTGGCATTCACTGCACTGGCTGCAGCTACCGCTGGCATTCCAGATATTTCCCCCCATTTTTTCCCCCTCTCATTTTTTGGAAAGACTCCTTTGCAAATATGAAATAGTTTATGAATAGGGACACCCACAAATATTTACTAGGGCTGATAAACAATGGAAAACTCAGTGAACGATAGCTCATTTTTATGAAGATGAAAAGCTGTTCATGTTTGCCAGGTCTAGGAGCCTCAGGCAACTACCATTAAAGTAACAAAGGCATAATCAGAGTAAAAGGGACTTGAAAACTGAACTCCGGACCTTGTCTCTACAGCAAAATACACCTTTTTTTAAAGTAAAAATATGGCTTTCAAACATCAGGGTGGACATTTATTGCGTTGGTCTAACAGGCAAATATTAGCATCTGGGTAAAGCCATTTCCAAAGGGACCTTTGGCTTCTTACCTGTGAAGGTGAACAGAGAGGTAATGTTATCTCTGTTTCTGATATGGATACAGTTTGTAGGAAAGCAAGGGTGTGCATGAGTATTCACAGCTTTGAAAAGACTTTCCAGAACCAGAGAAGGTGCAGAAAAGAGTCTGAGCTGTATGCTCATAATATTACCTAGCAAGGAGAAAAGTAAACAGTACAGTATGCTTAGATAATCAAACAGAAGACAGAGAAGAAATTTAACTAACATGGGGTAACTTCCTGAGGGAAAAAAATTCCCAGTAGTACTTTCTTAAATCTGTCAGTGTCCGGGCCTTGCAGGGCCGTACGCATGCCCATGGGGGCCCACTGGGGCAGGCCCAGCAGCCAGGGCCCACCGCAAGCTGCAGCCAGGAGTGGGCAGCGGGGGCACCAGGGCAGCCCCAGACCTAGGCACATCCCTGGGGACAGGGACAGGCAGAGGCCAGGATGGAATGTGGGCCTGTGGTGGGCCCAGCTCAGCAGGGCCCATGGCCAGGCAGGGCAAGGCTGAGGGGGACTGGAGACCAGCCCTGCTGCAGAGTGGCTGGGGAAGGGGCTGACACAGGGTCATGGGCTGTGGACAGCATGGAGGGGTCCCCAGGGGTGGGCAAGGACATGGAGGGCTAAGGTCACAGCTCCTTAGGGTGCTGATGTGGATAAACAACACGTACGTTTTAAGAGAGAGAGTGATCAGCCCCAGTACAGTCAAAGGAAGCAGAATAATTGCTGTTTTGTAGTATTCAAATAAATCCTGGGTGACTTTTCCAGAAGAGATGATTTTGCTGTTGGAAACATTTAAGACCAGCCAGGCAACATGGCCTTTTTGGTGTTTTATGATCTCACAGTCTGCAGATCTCCTGTCCTGCTGCAGTTTAAACTTGGTTTCCATTCAGCCTAATCAGGCCTTCCCCGCATCAGAAACAAATGAAAAATATTATGAAATATCTTGGTAACAAGTCTGTATGGGGTGTTACCTAAGTTTAACCAAATCCAGGTAAAGTTTTGTGCATCTATTGGGTCACGTTTGGGCTTTAGGCTGAATTCAGGATATGCTCAGATATGGTCCTGATCAGAGTATCAAGTCATAAACCCCTAAGTTAACACAGAAAATCCCTAAATTAACACAGAAAATCTAAAACCATTTTTCCTCATGTCAAGTAAAGCCATGGTCACTTCTGTTGTGTGCTTCACTAGAAGAATCTAGCCAAGGAAATCAAGCAATTGCAATTGCCAACTACCTGCAAGAGGTCTGATGGAAGCTTGGAAAGGAACAGGGGCTGGAGATATTACAGAGGAGCTTCCTTTTGACTGCTTCATTGCAAGGTGACCGTAGCCAGGGCATGGTACTGTGGAAAAGACTTTTTCCAGATGAAGCCCTCTCCTTTGTGATGTAAGGCTCTGACTTGTCATGGGAGTTGACAGTTTGTCTGTATTTCTGCCCTGACTCAGATAGAGAAATTATAGGCATTTAGTGAAGCAGTTGTTTATAAAGCCAAGTATTTTTGAGAGCCGGTAAGCACAATTACTGTACTGTAGCAAAGGCACTGGCACTTGCCAGAAGCTTTTCTTCAGCTGACTGCTGTGTTAACAGGCTGCCAACTGGGTTAATGGAACCAGGAGTTGGAGGACTTGAAAGCTTTTTGGCCAGTCTTTTTGCAGTAATCAGTAAAGTTGGAATTTTTGCTGCCTTTTGCACAGTGGTAGATACTTCTGTTACCACAAATCTTCCACTACCTGTTAATATCTATTTTTAAATGCCACAAAAGCTTCAGAATTTGTTTTGGGAGGTTTTAGGATTTCCCTAATCATTTGACAGCTTACGAAATGGCAGATAAATACTGGTCAATGGTAAAGGGAGGAATAGGAAATGTTGTATAAAGGTTGGACCAGATGATCTCTTGGGGTTACTTCCAACCTGGCTTGTTCAATGCTTGTTTCTAAAGGCAAACAGAAAATTCATGACAAAAGCAGGCTGCGAAGACCTGGGAATGAAGATGCTTGAAACAGAATCCCTAAATAGTGTAAAAAGCCACACACATACTTATGAATAGGGGCTCTGCTGTGATGGTACATAATGGACCCTGAGGGAGAAAGCAGGTTTTGAGTAATAGATTATTAAATAGATTATTATTTTTGAGTAATAGATTATTAAAGGCCTGAAATGGAAATTTTAGTAATACATATGGTACCAGAGTAGCATACGAGACCCAGACAGTTTAAATACCACAGTGGCAGCATGTTTTTCCCATGGCACAGGGACTGCTCCACTGCAAAATTCAAAATTTTGTGCTGCTGCCCTGGGCATTTCTAGCTTGAACTGTCAAAGAGGCATGGAAGGACACCTCTGTCTGCTGTGCCTGGAAGTGACCAGGATGGCCACTGTAACACAGGCAGGCTTGGAGACAACTACAGCTGTCCAAGCTTGCACATGAGGCCTGGGAAATCACTATCTGAAGCCCACTTGAAACAATTAAATGATGTAAAAGGATTTTAAAGAGTTTTCTCCTGCTTTCAACATCTCAACAGTACTTAATGAGTCAGCTGAACAGTTTTGTTTGGTTTGGTTGGTTTTTTTTTTAAATAATCAGTTACTCATTTCTGTCTTTTATTTGTGTGGGTCTTTCAAACTAAAAGGGCAGGGGGTTTGTTAGTATTTTATAATTTTTCAATAGGTAACTGTGAACGGAAAACCATCAGAAAAAAACTGGCATATCATTATCGGTGTAGTAACTTGAATTACTTATAGCTTATTAAATGGAAGAGATTAGATTGTAAATTGACTGCAAGGTTGATATAATTGTATATATTTAGTGTCTGTAAGACTAGAAAAGACTGAAGAGAGATACTGTAATGATGTTCACATGCTTAAAATGTTGCTATGGAGGAAAGAATTGTTCTCATCTTCCACCAGGAAAGGAACAGAAATGATACACTTGAAGTGTAGCAGGAAAGATTCAGATTTGACACCACAAAAACCTCTCAAGTAGTAGGGACAGTGAAGTGATAAACATTGCAGGAAAGGCTAGTGCTTAGGGTCTTAAACAGCACACTGTACATGTTGTAGAGAAGAATCAGACAAATCAAACATGAATGATTCTCACCTGGGCTAGCGGGTGGAGCAAATGTCTCGTTCCCTTTTAGCCTCTTTTTCTACCATTCTATGAAGCTTTTTTCTTTAATCTTTCAGACTGTTAGAGTTTAACTTTTTGGGTCTGCCTAGATTTTTTCTTCCCCACCCCCACTCCCTTCACACCCAGTCTCCAGCTTCAGCAACTTAGTGCATATTGGTATGTGGTCCAATTCCAGAATGCCATTGCTGATTTTGTCTCCAGAACAACATCTAAATGTCATCATTGCAGAACTCTCCAAAGGTTTATGTAAACAAAGGGCTTTTTATGCCAATAATTCTTTCTCTTTTCTATCATAGTGCTGCCATTAGAGTGCTAGTGTAGACACAGCACCAGCTGAGCCTGGAGCTTTAACATCTTTTCTATTCTTGTTTCCTCTGACTATACCGAGGTAATGTTGCATATAGTGTAACCTGGCATTATATCTGTTACAGAACTTCTATCAGAGGAGCTGAACCATCAGTAGATGTTTCATCATTAGATGGAAAAAATTCAGAGAAGACAGAGGTTCTTAGTTCATCCCAACAGCTGCTATAATTAGGGTCTTCTCACTTGCTGCTTGAGTTGTAGTTGGTCTTTTCTGGACAGATGAAATATTACATATCAGCCTCCCAAACCCCTCACACCCCCTTCAAGAAAAAAGCAAAAAACAACAAAACCCAAAACTCCCCAAAACCCCAACCCAAAACCCAATCCAAACAAAAAAAAACCCACCCTTGGATACATTAGGACAAATGGGAGTGTCTTATCTTTATTCTTCCTTCCTTAGCCTAATCTTAACTTTTCAGAGGGTATTTTAATGTGTGGCCTTTGTGTTTTGGGAACTTATCCACATCAGTGAAATTTTCTGGGAAAATTTCATGTAGAATTAAGGAAACTGTGTCAGCAGTGTGGCTTTACACAAAATAGGTCTCACTCTTTTAACCAACTTGACTCTGGTTGAGAGGCAGTGAGAGGCAGAACTCCCCCTGGTTTGGGAACTGTGGCCCATCCATCACAGCCAGCTCCCTGATCCCAGAGATTATTGTGAATTAATCAGGTGCATTCATTTCATTCTTCTTCATCATCCCCACGCCTGCCCTACACAGAAGGTCCACATGTACAGGCTAGTATTTATGAGCTGTTAAAGAAACATATGAGGATAGAAGACTCAGAAAAGATCTGATTGCATTTTGATGTCTGCAGATAACATAAACCCAGTCTACTCTTAAAACTGGTGGACTTTACCACAATTTTTTATATGGCTCACAACAATTTCCACCACCACCCTCATCTTCTAATCTGGAGCCTAGATGACTGCTTATATGGCAAAGCTTGCTTCTGCTGGGGCCATCTGAGAAACGTCACTTTGGCATTTTTCTAATCTGGTATAATGAAATAAGCACCATGGATAAATTGGTTTTAAACCATGAACACCAGATACTGTAGGTGCTGACTTCTAATGTTTTCATTAATAGTTCACTTGAACACACACTTGACATACCTGTTCCCAGTGAAAACTTTATTCATTGCCAGTCACTTTTTTCCTATCATCATGAGCTGCTTATTTATAGTATTGTTGTAAATCATTACTAAATATTCCTCTTTTGCTTTGCCTTCTCTTCTCTTTATTTGCCTCTTAGTCCCTCCCCCCAAATTGTCATTTACTCTCACCTGCCTTCTGCTTTCAGCAAGGCTGAAAATTTTGTAATGTTAAAAGACAGGCTGCTAATTCAGCATTCTTTGCATGCCTAAGTGGTTTACACATTAGCAGACTTGAAGAGTGCATTGGATAAAATGCAAGCTCATGGAAGACAATGAAAGTTTTGATATTTATTTCAGTAGAGTCAAAACTAGTGTTTGTCCAAAACACGTTTACTTCCCTCTTATTCCATAAGTGGTATCTCTTCTTAGAGACTGATACTCTTAGATTAACTACATTGGTCTCTGAATGTTGCTTTTTATCATGATACCCCAAATAGGGCATAAAATATGCCTCTCTCTCTCTTGCTCTCAGATTTTCCCCTCCTGGCTTCACTTGATAGTTTTCCAGAACAATAAATTCCAATCTTTTAGTACAATTATATTATTTCATCTAATTTCTCTGATTAGTTCTGTTGATACTGCAAAAGATGGCAGTGGTCGTCTTGACTTATTTTTTATGACTTTGAAGACAAATGAAGTCTTCAGGCACGAGGGCAGACTGAGTGTACCTTTGTTCCAAAACCTACTCAAAAGATATTTCTCCTTCTTATACAGCCTATGGCTTCCAGTTTTCAATACAGGCTCTGCACTGCACAGCATTGCTTTTCAATTAGTTCAGCATGTTATTGCCTGCAAATATCTATTCCTTAACATCTATACTTGAAAAAAAAAAGTGAATTAACAGAAAGGCAGTACTTTTATAAAATGATAGTGGAAAGATCATCTGATGGGGAAGGACAGGGCATATCCTTCTTTCCTCTCTAATTTCTGTGGTAGTTTGTATCATTCAGAAGCGATCTCCTAAACACATCAATAACAGGAAACTGTGGATAAAGGTGATGTGAACATGGGTCCCAGTGGTTCACATTGCAGGGACAAACATATATATGCCTAGCATTTGATTTGAAAGTATTTTATACCAGTTCAAATCATCTTCCTTCTGCCCAGATTTTATTATTATCAGGTCTTTGACATGACTTGACCTACTACCCATGGTCTGTACAGGTCTGGCTTCATTTATCCCTGGGCTCACAGCCACCTTTGTTTTGTTTCAAGGTAGTGTTGAAACAGAAATGCTGAGATAAGCAGGGCTAAGAAACACTTTTCTCCTTCCTAGCACCCCTGTGTAATAATAAGAAATGATTGCAGTACTCTCAGGACATTTGGCTAGGCTATTAGTAAGAGAAGATTTTATAATATAACCTACCTTGTCCTAATGTAATGTATTTCCTACAGCAATTTTAAACCATCTCAAACAGTTAAGTGCATTTTTGTGAAACAGGAAGACTAAGATATGAAGTCCAAGGCTGAGAACAAGTCAGTGGAAGTAGCAAGAGCAAGTCAGGAGCAGTGAGAATTGACCACATATTTCCTAACACAGTGGCAACCATCCTTATGCACAGCTTCAAAACTGGTTTAATTGTGTTGGTGAAGACAGTTTAAGCTGTTCACTGTTATGGATGTCTGTGACTCTCATCATAATTTTGTATGTTAAAAGTAAAGGAGTTTAAGCTCAGTATTAAAGACTGAGAAGTGTAAGTTTGCATCTCATATCAATTCATGTAGCCACAGCTATTAAAATAAGCAGTTTTCATTATTTTGATACTTTTATAGATAATTAAATGTTAACAAACAATTATTTTTGCAATCCATCTTGGATCTTCAGCAGTAAACCACTTCTCTCCATTCACATCTCTTGCACATTAGAAAGGTTTTAAAGTGCTTTTTGGCACTGAGGGATGTGACCAGAACCCTCCACTTCAACAGTATCTAAACAATTATGGAATAAAAAGGCTTTTATTTCAGAATAGCATTTCTAATGGGAGTTATTCCAGAATAGGTTATTACACAATATCTATTTGATTCACTTTTCTCATACAAACTCTAGACAGTTAAATCGGTACTCAGACTTTATGTAGGCCAACACCCAGGCTTCTATTCTCAAAATATAATGTAATACACAAAAAAAAATGGACTGAAGAGATTATATTGGCCTGGAGATTTCAGTCTTCATAAATTTCACCTTTAATTTATTTTAAAAGATTACCCATTTGTAATTAAGACATTACTTGGCAGCTTCTGAAAATATTTTTTTAATTTAAGAGTAAATAAAAAATTATTTAACAGAAATATATAGTTACTCTTTTGTGTGCTTGGTAATCAGCTCTGCTTTTGCATGGCTGATTCAGGAATCCTGTGGGACAAACTTCTATACAAAACATGGTCTGGGACTTCCCTTCCTTTAGCGACTGTATTAGCTCCAGAGGTGCGCTCAGGAGAATAAACAACTCAGCTTTTCCAAACCTCCAAATCTGGCTTGCTCTGTGTTTTGGGCAAGCAGCCATGTAAGCTTTTATTTTATTAGTCCTTGTTTATCTATTATTAACTGTTAGCTATAGATGAGCACAGGACTGTGGTTTTGGTCTGTTGCTTTGTTGTTTTTTAATATAAACAGCCTTTTGAACATCATGCTTCGCCTTCAGTGGGCTGGGGGTACAGAAGAAAATTAAACAAAACAAAAAAATCAAAACAAAGAAACCACACCAATGAGAAAATAAATAATGAAATGCATGACGTTTTTTGTAAGGAACTAGTTGCAGACAAGTTCATTAATTAAATCATCCAACATGAAATGTAATGGATAGTAAAATTTAGGCTGGTGGTAGTTTCTCACATTATTTGTCTTCTTTTATTTAAAGTATTTAATCATTTTCAGGCTCTCTTTCTCTCAGACTAGTGATTTTTTGAATAATATATTCCAAATGACATGAAGTTAATGTTGGAAAACAAGTGTGGATCAGCCTATAAGCCAGACACCCCTCCTAAATCTGACTCCAAGGAAAATACAGAATTCTCCAGGGCCTTCATCTACCAGAGCACAAACACAAGCACTTAACAGGGGCCAGAATGGCAAGCATCTTCCTGGAGTAAAGTTTTGCATCAAATTAAGTATTTACTGTCCCTCAGGTAACACCATAGTACTTGCCACTGACAGTTAAATACCGGTGGTAATGACAACCTATCTTGGAGGCTTGCTCAGAAGTGGCTGGGTGTGTAACATTTCCACACACACTTGCCAATCAAAACACAAAGGAAAAAGAGTCTGATTGTATGGTTAAGAGAAGGGAAGAATCTAAACCAGCCTGGAAAAAAAAGCAATCAGAAAATAACAATAATCTGGATGAACTGGGCACTGATGCAGGCAAGTTGTGATTAGCAAATGGCTGAATGGCTGAAGGCTGTGGGAAGTTTGGATTTGGTGGGGAGATAATTCAGGTTGAAAACTGGAGGTTTTCTATCTCTCATCCCTAAGAATTTTGCCCCAAACCAATAGTAGCTATTGAGGTTTGGAGGCATTCAACACATGCAAGGGTACAGTTTTGTGAGGAAACATCACATTATATGCAGGCCTGAGAGAAGCAAGAATCCCTGAGACTTGTGAAAAAAAAACAGATGATGATGAGCTTTCCAGACTAGTTGTGGAGAAACAAGAGTGTTACACCCTTCAGAAGAGTTTCAGATAAGGATACATTTCTTCAGACTAAAGATGAATGCCAAACCTTGTATTCTCCCCTATGGGGGAGTTTCAATGGCTTTTTCCTCATTTTCTTTGGGAACTGGTACTTGCTTTAGCATGGAAGATGCCAGAAATTCTGGAAGAGTCATTGCTGGAGCTCAGGGGTCCATGGGGATAGACACCAACTGCTGGGCCTCACTGGCTCTGGCTGGTGCCTGAGGAATACAACATTTTCCTCTTGAGTCTTTCTGTCTCTCCAGGACATTATCTCAGTATTTCTGCACCCCTTTTGAGCCTCTGTGTGGGCCCTCAGGGGAGGCTTCACAACACCAAAAAAAAAAAAAAAAAAAAAAAAGGAATATACTGGAGATAGGTCAGCATCACCTTGGCCAGACTCATAGTCTGTGCAGGGAGAGGCCTAAACACACCCTCCAGAGTATACAGGATCTTGCAGGCCTGAGCACGCTGGCCAGGTTAGCATGCCTGTAAGGATGCTTGGCAAACTCTCTGCAGCCTGTCTGTGAGAAGGGAGCACACTGTGATAAGAGGTGCTCTTAATTTCTTTGCCAACATTGCCACTTTTTTCCTTACTACCAGACCAGTTCCTCAGTGCCCACCAGCATTGAAGTTCAGATGCCTGTGAACAGACATCTGCAGTATCCAGCTGGGTACAAGCCCAGTGAGACTTGTAGGAACTTGCCCCCTTATGCAATGGACCCCTTCAGGCATAAGCTTTGAACATTAGCTACCTTTCTTTCAAAGCTCTTTGCGAGGTGACTCTTGTAAAGTCCAATGCTCTAGCCACCTCCAGCCAACAAAGACAAGAGTTCTTATCTTCCTAAGATACTCCCAGCAGCTGATGATATTCATGTTATTTAGGGAGCAGGGTTCAGTTCTGTGTCTTTGTAAAAGTGTGTGGAAAGAGAGGTTAATGAACAGATGCTAAAACATCTGCATTTTTTTAGCAGTTTAACCTTTGAATTACTCATCTCAGAGGTTTACAAAACAGCAATCAGCTTGTCAGTTCTATTTGTATCCTTATTCTTTCTGAGTCTTCATAGCCTTTCTTTTACTCTTTCTGTATTTGTTTTCTTACTGGTTTCTGCATGTTGTTGTTATTGTTACATTGGCTCAAAGGTAATTTTTCCTGGCAACACACACTTTTATTTGGGGGCTTACACTTGTGTTGTCTTCTGAAAAGATTTTCCATTCTGTCTGGCAATTTTGACTTCTTTCAATTTTTTTCCCCCTTTCATCAAAAAAAAGACAATTCTATTGTGGCTAACTTTCCTGACTGGTGTACTGAAAAAAAAAACAACCAAAACCAAAAACCCACCATATTTTTATATATATGTATATGTAAACTATAAACATACAAGATACACAACCAGGCTAGTGAAGTATCAAGGGAAAGGTGACGGCAGCTGGCTTTGTGCTGGCCAAAAAAATTGCTGTCTTCAGTCCATTTACTCCACAGTTGTACTGATGACTGTGAATGCTGTGTGTCTTGTTTCAGACAGGGACTAGCAAAGAACAGGCATGTACCTCTCCTAAACTACAACTGTTCATTTTCCTTGAAAAGGCAGCTCCTTTTTGAAACAGCTTAGGGGAACAGGTTAGCTGTAGCAGTAACATCCAGCTGGGAGAATGTGGTATGGGAAAGGCTGGAGGAGAAGTGAGGTGAATGGAGTGAACTGACAGCTGTCAGTGGGATGAGTTAACCCATGTAGCTAATATAGATACAGCCAGATGTGGAAGGATGCCCATCAACAAAAAATTATATCTGCTGTGCTGGACACAGAAGAGATGTGGGATGACTAGGCAGCACTGCAAAAGTATGAGGCAAAGCTCACTCCTTATCCCTTTTTCATGGGAAATGGGTCAGAGCTAATGCTTCCAAGTCCTAGAAAAGATTACAATTTTACTACTTCAATTAGAGTTTAGATTTTCCATGAAGTCTGAGCCACCCAGCTGCCATTGAAAACCCTAGCCAAGACTAGATGTTTTTAGCCAGACTGAGCATCAATGACAATTGGAATAAATGCTAATAACATTAGGGTGGGGCAGGGGAGGGGAATGTGGTTTTCAGAAGTCACTATTTAGTACCTCTTTGACAAAACAAACCATATCTACTCTATTCACCCAAAACAGAATTCCAATAAATGATTCATGCTTTTCCACTTTGTACTCAATCATGGGTGGCTTTTATACACACAAATGGTAGAAGAGTGTTAATGAGCACAGTTTCTAAATCCCAGTAGATGTTGTACCTGTAACTTTCTGAGTCACTTCATAAATATTTGAATGCTGTTGTAAGCAGAGGTTTAAGAATAATATTCCTCATTTATACACTGACTTAGCTTGGAGTGTGAAACACCCTAATAAAGTATTTGTGACTCCTCATGTATAAGCTTATTCATTTGTGGGAAGAATCAGGGCCTAAGAGTTAGGGAAGTCATAGCTCAGGTCTCTCCACTTTCGGTGTCTCTGTAACTGTAAATAGTGTTTTCTTCCACAGACAGATTTTTTTAAAAATAGGTAAAATACATTCACAGCTGCTGATTGAAAAGCAATTCCTGGTGACATAAATGAGCTCATATGCTGTACAGAATGAAATGACTATAAGTACAATGGGGTTTATGGTAGATTTGGAGGCAGAAGTCATGACTCCACACTTGCATGGCTCTTCACAGCTCCCCTAGTGCACTGGAGAAGAGCACATCAGGCTCAGGTTGTCAGGGTTTTATTCCTGTCTGGACTACTGGCTTTTCATTTTGTATGATTACATCTCTGTGTATATTGGTTTCCCAGCTTGTCAAACAGGGTGAAGATGCATGTCTCCCTTTGTAAAGCCACTCAGGATGCACTGTTGGAAAGTATCCTTTAAGAACGAGGCATTATTACTGAATTCCATTCATGTGAGGGTGATTGCAGGACTGGGATTACAGATTCTTTGTTGGGTATTTAAATAACCGTAAAAACCTGAACTGGTACTGACTGCTCCTGCCCTTATCTGCAAATAGATTCTGACTGTATTTGCAAGGATTAGTACTGCCTGTGTGGGATTGGACCCACTTTCAGCAAGGCCATACGCAACCCACAAAATAACTGATTATCAGACATATGTATGCTGACTTGCTGTCTTGTGATATATTATTACAGGTTAGTGCTTAAGGGAGGGGTGCAGTATGCAAACAACATTTAACTAGCATTTCTGATATTGCCCTGCATATCCATTGCAGAGCCAACACTAATAATGTCATCATAGGTCATACCTTTTTTAAAGTATTCCTTATAGCATTGGGGCATGCAGCTCTGCAATTACAGTAAAAATCGTTGCTGTCAACCTTCAAAACTTTGGTGTTATTGCTCGCAAATAAAAGCTTGCTAATATGAATGTAAAAGGTCAGAAGCTGGCAACAGTGAACGTATCCCACTGCTTAGATTGTTCCATCTGGATTTAGGAAAGCTGGGAACTATTCCAAGGGGTCCCAGTATCTTTCTGTGTGAACCTCAGCCCATCACTTGAATTTCAGAGCTATGTACGCACCTAACACCTGCTGGAATCTAGAAAAAAATGAGATGCCTAATCCAGTTTGAAAATCTGGTCTTCATTTCTTTGGTGCAATTCCTTTTCTGCAAAGTGAGGATTCTAAACTGTGTTTCACATAGTTCAAAGAAGGAAGCCTAGCAATGTAGGAATCCTCTGGGAATAGAAATTATATGCAACAATAGAAATCCAGAAGTTATTAACTTAATGGGCAAAAATGTCTTCACCTGTGTATGTCAGTAAATGTGAAGGTCAGTGTTTCCAGGGTGAGGAGCAGTCATGTGAGAAGACAGAGACTCTGTGTTTCCCCAAGCACAGTTTTCTCTGCAAGTGCTTCTGCGTGTGAGGGAGTGGGGAGTGCCCCAGGTCCTGTCCTGTTGGAGGACAAGCCAGGGTCAGTAAGATGCAAATCTTGGCCAGGTACTGTTCATGAGCATTCTTTCCCCTGACATTTTCATGTGTGGCTCTTCAGAACCCTCTTTCTGCCTTTCTCATTTTAAGGGTAATGAAAGATATGGCTCCCCTTCATTTCTGATTCCACAAAACTGCAACCAAAACCAAGGACAAGTATGTCTTCCGGTATAGTATGAGGTATTATGTATCATATCATTATCTTTTGGGTTTTGCTAGCTAGAAAAATAATAATAATACTTAGCACTGACATAGCAATTACCTCTTCAGAGCCCTTTGTAACCATTGGCTAGTCCAGTGGTTCCCAAACTATGGTCCACGCACTGGGAATGGCCTGCAGAGAGCTGTTGCCTCATGATGTTGACTACCCGTGTTTACCACTGCAGTACAGCATTAAAGACAGCTACATGTATATTTAATTCAGTGACACAGAGTAGCACAGACAGCATTCCTGGGTTGAGGAATGAGTTGAGGCCACCTGCCAAACTGCACACCACATTGATATCTTGGCACCTGGGCTCCTTTATCCTGGGCCCAGCACAACTCTTGCTTACCTGCCACAGTAAACCCAAATGGGTTTTCACATGAGCAAGTGCTTCAACAGCTTCAGGGATGTGAGACCAGGCAAGTGAAGAGAAATGGTCTCTAAGGCAGCAAGCAGGAGGCTTTTACTGCAGGTTCTATCTTTAGGTGAAACTGGTATAAGAAGAAATGTATTAAATCCAGAGAAGTCATGCAAATGCAAACTTTTTGCATTAAAGCATTGCTAGTAAGCCATTTTTAAAGGACTTACAGCTTTAAAAATAACCATTTTAAAATTTCAAATCTCTATTTCGAAAATTTAAAATTTCAAACTGGAACAAGAACTCTAAACTGGGCCTTCCTAACAGCAGAGCCTAGCTTAACAACCAGAACAGTCACTCATAGTCACCCTGATCTAAGCAAAACATCTCAGTATTGTATATAAGTGGAATAGCTTCAACAGCCTGGGATAAAGGCTCTCTGCTAGCACATGGCAAGCCTTAGCTCAAAAATATTGCTGTCCTTGATAGCAGAACAAAGATGAAACCAGATCTCCTTTACTGGGGTGATGTAAGGAAGGAAGAGAGAGCACACCTATTCTGTTAGCAGTGTTTCAGTTTTCTTGCAGCTTGTATTTTTGGCTTTCACTAAGTGTGCCCAGAAGCAAACCCATTTTGTTTCCAGAGGAACTAAACAACATGTGGGGATATTTTTTTCTCTCTGATCTTCCCAGCTACCTAAAAAACATAGAAACAAACAAATAAACCCCCATAAACCCAAACATTAACCCCAAATCTATATAAATTTTTGTCTGCCCCAAAGTTATGTAAATCATATGACTACATCCAGGTAGGAGATGCCATTGTTTAGAGTTGATGACATTTTGATTTTCTTCAAATGTACTTTCTGCTTTTAAAAAGGAGCACACAGGGCAGATCAAACAGGCATAGGCAAGGGTGTGTACAAGCTCTGAACCTTGATTATCTGTGCTGTGAAATTGTTAGAATGGTTCCTGGGACACAACTAGGCACAGTCAGGAGCAAGCACAGGCCAGCAACCGTTAGTGCATATAGCCATAAAGGTTTTGCGTGTCCAGGGAAGAGCAGGATCTTCAAATCTCTGTTCAGCTAGATGTGTCAAAACATATCAAGCCAGGCTGTGTCAAACCAGACAGTGCTCTGGGCAAAATGGCTGGTAACATAGCAGCTGAGTTATTCCCTCTAGTGCTGTAAGGACAAAGCTAATCAAGAAATTGAGACCAGAAGGGTAAAAGAAGTGTATGAAAACCAGACACTCAGCTGTGGATTTCAACACATCTTAGGAAGGGATGTACTTAGGAAAACTTCTATGCTCATGTGCCTGAAATTCATTTTTTTTTACATGGTTCTTGATGGCTTCCAACAACCAAGTGCTGCATGGTATGAGCATGGGATGAAAATAAGCAATTGGGTCAAATAAGTATCGCTCCAGAGAAAGAAGTCCCAAATCTCACCCAGCCTTGAGGATGTAAAATTTCTGAAAAGTACATCTTGTGATGTAAAATTTCTGAAAAGTACATCTTCTTGTGGTAGTTCATTTAGCCTCCTCCACCCCCACCCCCCGGAATTCTGTCACCTTTTTGCAGCCCTGAATATGTCTTTCTAGGCATCTGCTCTCAAGTTAGAGCTGAGATGTAACCTCTCAGGGCTTTTCCATACAACAGCCACATCTCCCTAGTACGTAAGAACATTACACGTTTGCATTGTTCTTAGGCAAAACTGCACTGCTTCAGCTTGCAATATGGAATGGTCTTTCAATAGTCTACACTTGTATATCTTCAAGCTGAAAATAATATAGCACCTTGGAACTACAAAATTAAGCTGGAAATCTCAAAAGAAAAGGGCTGTTTTTTAAGGTTATTAATCCTTCCTGTTTCCATTCTGTCCAAAAATACCACAATTTCGGTTTTGGTTACGGCATTTCAGCACTTCTTTCCCAGCCAAAATCACAAAATACTCAAATGCAAGGAAAGGAAAATAATCAGGGAAGATCTCAGACTTGCATCCTCCCTTCCCCTCTAATCCCTCTTCAGCTTTTCATACTGACTTTACCTCTCCCATGCCTTTTATTGACTAGAGTAATTTTTTATTTGCAAATTAAATTTGATACAGCAGTTCTACACTTTTATTCTTCTGAGGAGTCAAGATACTGAAAAGTGGAATTATTTGTAAAACATAAAATCTGTCTTGCATAAAAAAGGCACCTGGAAAACAAAAAGTTGAATAGAAATGTTTTGATAGCTAATATTTAAGTTAATTCCAGAAAATGTGCATATATATCACTAGCTCAAATCAGAAATACCTTTCAGTCTATTGCTACAGTAGAAAGTCATTCAAATAGACATCTTCAGAAAACCTTTTTAAGACATGTGGAGATCGTAGTGGATAAGAGCCACAGACAGGCATGAGGAAGGATGTAAACAGAAGAGGGGAGGTTGGATGATTCTTTTTCTCTTCCATTGTTAGACTTCAGCTTGAAGCTATTTAAAACCTTGCAACTTTGAACTGTCTAATTCAAGTCTTTCAGCCTTGCAGTTTGGTACTTTTAAATGGTGGGATTAGGGGCCCATCAGCTTCCAGGAATGTACTTCACAATACCATGCTGACAAATTTGTTCTAGCTGTCTAGCACTCTGGGTAGGCGTGAAAGGACTTTTTGTAAAATCTGTTCATTGTTTGCTCTGGTTTACAAAAAAATGTTTCGGAAATAAAGAGGGCGACATACAGCTGAAGGCAAATGTTTTCTTTCCTCATAAGGCAGATCTTTGTCTTATTTTGTTGTTGTTTATGAGAGAGGATAGTAAAGATCTGCTTCTGTAGAAACAGAGGAGAGGAGACAAATGAACAACAATATGTCATCTAAAGTGGACAAACGAAACTGCAGTGCCATGCAAACTAAGTAAACAGCAGAAATTCTAATGTTCTGCTTGCAATAGCTAGAGAAGAAGGAGCGGGTGGCAGTGACAGTGGGAGGCATCTGCCACCTGCCTTGTCTCTCTGTTCTTTTTGTAAGTAATTTTTCTTATCCCGGGGACAACTCAGCAAAGCAGGAAAGGGCTTTTGGTCTGCTTCTGTTTCTCCAGAATAAACTAGCAGTTCTCTTAAAAAAGAGAAAAAGTTCCTCTGAAAAGTGAAAGCTCTTAAAAGGGTAGGTGAAGATTATAAACTCTTTGTACAGTCGAATGACCTGCTGCCTGACATCAGTCAGGTTTGGAGTCTGATGGATACTGGTCTTGGGGGAGCCTTTCTGACTATGTTAAGGTAGTGAGTTATCTTTGAGATAGAAGTACTCCATGTCCCTCGTACTGCTCACATTTATTAACCTGGTTATTGTTATGTATAAGATCAAGCTTAAACTCACAGTGCTACTTTTTTTTCTGATCACTGCCAGAGAACACAACACAGTAACAGAGCTTTATTTTACAAAGCTTTGAGGCAACAGCAGCAGCAGCAGTGAGAGAATGAGAATCCAAAAATGCTAAATAGAATGGAGAGTACTGAAAAGTGCCAAGTGCCAACAACAGCTGCAAGTGATATATTCATATGGCATAATGTGGAGGTGTGACTCTAGGCACCAAAAGCAGCATGGTCAAGTTAGTAGTATTGCTGTGGATATACATGGTACGTATTGGTTTTAATTACATGGCAACATGTTTATGTGCTCCACATGTGTAAGTGAAGGGAATTAAGTTCCTTAGATACCATAGATAAATCTATTTTTTCCTGGCTTCCTAGTATTTAACTTTTCAAACTAAATCATACACTACTAGCAAAACCTTTTTTTTCCTTAATCTAATACAGTGTATATCAAATGTCCAAGGATAGGCATGCATTAAAGACACACTATTTCCCCAGACAGCAAACTTATCATGTGACCAGATTTTTTATCATTTTCTATTAATTTGTGGTGAATTTTCACTCCTTGATGTGGCAAAAATGAAGAGATTTACCATTAGATCTTCTTGTCTGTTCTAGGGCTTCTGTGCTGATGGATTGATCAACTGTTAAGAATAGACACAATAAAGTACTAGCTTCAGCAGGCTTTGCCTAACTTGAAGTATGTATTTGACACTGTTGTCATCTCTACTGTGAACATATTACTAGAGGCATCTCCCAAGATTAACAGTATAGCTTTGAGATGCTATTCAAGCAGCACAGGAAATACTGTCACCTTGTCAGTCAGCCCAACCCTGCATTTTCCTTTCATCTCCTTTGCAGCTGTCTTTGAAAACAAAACCTAATACCTTTTTGGTGATTCACAGAAATGGATTATCTCTGCTGTGAAAATGCATCGTTGGTCTTTTGGATTAATCACTCAATGATGTCTCCAGTTCCTAGAGCTTTAGCCAACTCAGCAGCCTTTAGGAGTTCTAAGAGAGCTAGTGGTTTTCATCTATTAATTTTAAAGCTCTCTGTAAAGGGGAGAACTACCTTTTGGGTGTATCATGTCCTATAAGAAAACTGAATCATCAAAAGGAAAATGGCACAAAAATCTCGTGCAAGTTGTCAGTATTCATGAAAACATGCCTCTCATAAATAGAACACTGAACAGTATATCAGTGTGGTTTTGTTTCAATATTGGCAGTTTAAAAAACCCTTTATGCAAGTTTAGTTCATCTTAACGATGAAAACATACTGTACACATATAATTAGGACAGATTACAGGAAAATCTCAGAAAGTGACTAATGTTTATGTCTGCAAAAGGTTAGAAAAAACTGCAGGCTCATTTTTGTTTCCAAAGAATGTACTTCTCTACATGAGTTATTGTATATTTAAACAAACGGGCTGCACTATTTGTGGTTTCATCAGAGATGGTGATACTGTTCATGCTTGCCTGGAAGAGCTAACAGTTATTTTTTCACAGGTAGGCATGGAGCTCATTTCTGAGATGCCTCAAAAATCAACTTCAGATTGATTGCCTACCCTGTATGAGATTGTGCAAGACATGTATTAGTCACGTACAAATTATACACTCAATGAGCTTGTGTCTTGGCCAGCCTCTCCTTCTCTACAGGCACATCTGAGAAACTGTAGAAACAAACCAAAATATTTGTGTTAATAAATTTATGTGAAAAGTAAAAGAGAATATAAAAAAACAGGTAATATTCTGTAACAGAACTAACTGAAAAATGGGAGGCGATATGGAGAAAAAATGGGGGAAATAAGAGTTTGTTTCCATTTTCCAGAGACTAAAATTCAGGCATTTCTTATTACATATTATATAAAAAAATATAAAAGTTTAAGGAATATAAATGTAAAGGTTTCAATTTTCTTCACTGTCTTCCAGCTTTGTAAACCTATAAAAATTTTGTCAGTTTCTGCTTAGTATGCAGACACACTATTTACTTATTTGTATTTTAAATATTTACACTTTTTCATTCTGCCATTTGTAACCACAGAAACAAAATTGTTCAAAGAATAATAACAATCTTAAAATCCCCACCATTTGCAAGTGTTGTTTTTTGTAAAACATTTTCCTCCAGTCAAGTGACTTAGCTATCTCTGTAAAAATGTCAGAAATTCTTGAGACTTTAAGAGCAAGGCATGTTTCCCCATACTTTAAGCAACCTTGTAAACATCAGAATCAGAGATTATCTTTAGAACTGTGCCAAATACAGAAATACCTTGACAGAACTAAATACCTCCTTATTTTAAATCAATGTTCTTATTCATGCAGTTACGCAACATGCTATTCTTTCCCCATAGTCATGCAATATGATTGGTTCACCACCATGGCTTGCAGCTAATCAAAATCAGAGCTTTATGAGACATCTGAGATACAATTTTTGCTTTTAAATACATAATTTTGTATGTGGTATCTTTAAAATATTTTATGATTTCCTGATACCCACCTCACAGGAAATTCTTTCTTTCTTATCAATACTTCCATTATCATTTTGTCACCTGAAATTTTGTCAGAAATTACTTCACATGCTTCCCCAGAAAACAATACAAATTGAAATAAATTTAGTACCAGTTCATCCTCTCAGGACCCCCACAGAAACCTACCCACTCAGAGATGATTACTGTGAACAATTACATTTTGGTTATTACTCAGTTAACTAGTTATCTATTATGGTTTTATTGGTGGTGATGTTTTGGTTTTTTGTTAACTAAAGTGGAACCCATTCACATGTCAAATATTTTACAAAAGTTTGGCAATATTGTCTGCATTCTTGCATTTTTATAAATAAAAATATTTCTATGAATAAAATACAAAGTCTTTTGTGAAAATACCTTTTCCCATAGAGGTTATCTTAAATGTCTTCTATTATATCAGACTGACTTCCATTGTATCACCTTCTCTTCATCTTTATTAATGAACATCATTGGTTGTTAGATAACTGGACTAATGTTTGGGAAGACCAGGACTATAACTTATTCAGCTTACTTATCTTTTATGAATATTGGCATGACATTAAGATTTTTCTGTTTTATCGGAACTTCCCTACTCTTTCCAAACTTACTGGAAAATTATATTCACAATTTAAACAGACACTCAACCAGCTCTATTTAAAATCTTGGATGCAAGTTAACCTTTATTCACTGGTTGAAATGTCAAGTTTTAGTAGTTTTTGTTTAGTAACTTCTGTCAAAATGGAAACTATTTCATCAGACTAAAACCTAATAAGGATTTGCCAAGAACAAATCATGCCTAATTTCTTTTTCTAACACAGTAATAGAGTGGAGAACAGACTGAAGAAGTGGTATATATTCCTTTTAATGAAGTTTTTGACCATCTTATGAGGATCCCAAGAAAATCATGTGTTGACCACAAACTGCACACAAAATCACATGGATAGCAGTTCCAGACAGTTGTTAGCAACAGTCCACAGTCAGCAACAGGACATATCCAGTCGCATGCTGCCCTGAATCTAGGTGTGCTTAATATTTTCATGACTGCCTGACCTTCAGGAGGGAAGAGAGAATAAGATTATTACATTTACAGTTGATTGGAGGCTGGAAAAACAGGAAGAGAAGTCAAAATGATAGCAAACTGAAGAAATGGTCTGAAAAAAAGACTAGATGAAATTCAGTAGTGACAAGTATAAGAAAAAATCAGCCACAGAGATACAGGGTGGGGGGAGAAAGCACCAAAACCCCCAGGATGGTAGCCATTTTTTAGAAGCTCGGTTTGGGGTTTGAGTGAATCGTAAGTCGAATACAAGTCAGAAATATTCTGATGTTGTGGAAAGACTAACATCGCAGTGGGATGTATAAACAAGATAGGACATTAAATAATCCTTCTGCTCTTCTTAGCACTGTTAAAGCCTCAGCTGGAGTTCAGTTTTGAGCCATGAGTTTCAAGAAAGATATGAAAATATTGGAGGTAATCCAAGCAGAAGTGACAGAAATGATCAGAGGTCTAGAAAACATGACCTATGATGAGACGATGAAATAACTGTATTTGTCTCTCCTAATAGAGAGAAGACTGAAATGGACGTAATAACAGTGCTCAAATGCGTAATTGCAAGGATGAAAGGAATAATCTGTTCTCAGTGACCATGGTGGATTGGACAATAAACAGTGGGCTTAATCTGGAACAAGAAATAAAAGATATTAGGAAAGGTTAGATGGGAAAAAACTTTATAAGGGCAAGAATGGTAGAATACTAAAACAGATTGCCAAAGGAAAATGCAGAGTTTTCAGTGCTGGAGGTCTGTAAAAACACATTAGACACACATTTGTCATAAATAACAAAAGTGTTTTTGGGGTCAGGAAACGGACCAGATAACTTCTTAAGATCACATCAAGATGTTTTAAAATGGTTTTGGTTTTTTTTTTGTTATATGTAAAGTATGAACAGAACCTCTGTTTTCTCCCTATTTATTGCATGTGGAAAAATGTTGAAAATCTCATTTTAATGTTCTATTCAAGCTTTATCTGATAATGTATTTCCTGAACAGTTCTATGTTTTTCATACTACAATTAATAATTCTACCACTGACAACTAGATAAAGATTAATACTGCAACAATTCTATTTGTTCATTAGAGCCTATAGTTTCCTTAATACATTCTAAGTCTTAATTTCTGGTTTACATTAATTTCTGCCAATTTACCTAATTTTCCAGTAGTTAGATACATTTTAAATAGCTGCTTTCATTTTTCACTCTCAGTCAAGTGTTTTTCTAATCAATGTGGCCTTCCTTTTGGATCATGGGATTTCAAATTCTTGACTAACAACTGAAAATATCCTTAAGCAATTGCCAATTATTTTTCATACTTTTCTGCTTAAAATTATTCCTATAAGCTGATCTTATTCAAAAGTGCTTTGAGATTTTTGAAATTGGTAGTGTTAAAACCCCATATAGTACTAATTTGGATTTCATTCTGTTCATGTCTGTGAGGTATTGGATGCTTGGGTTAGAACAACTTTTTAAGAGTACTGTTTCCTCTAGCATTTTGACCTGAGAATTGTTATATGTGTTAGTGAAGCATTCTGAGGATGTGTTATTAATAGCTGCACGAGTAATTTCATCACATGGTTCAAATCAATGAACTTTCTCCTCGTTTTAATATAACCCCTTTTTCCTATGCAGTACATGCTTGCCCTTAAAGCACTGGTATCACTAGAAAAGACTGTCTCTTTGGGCAGCAGTAACTGCAAATGATTGAATGAAGCAAGCTTCCTTGCAGAGTAGAGAGCCAGAATCTGGGGACACACCATGAAAATTTCACTAGTAAATATGTGTGGTGAGAACAGCATCAAAATGACCCTCAGATCATAATATACTTTACTGAAGGAATACAAGAACACGTGACCAGACAGGAAAGCAAGAGAAATTAGGGTTGTCCCTATAATTTAATTCACATGCAACTGCAGAGGCTTTAGATGCAAAGCCTAGAGAAAACTACCTGAATGCACTGGTATTGCTGCTTGAAGAAATTATCTCTGTAGTTTGCAAATCACTAATATGTGAGTAATATGTGTGGATCGGAAATTAAATTCAAATCAAAGAGCTTATGATAGTCCCGGAAAGAGTTATATACTAAGTAAGTGCAAGATTGAGTATATTTGCACTTTCCCCTCTGCATGCTGTAACCTTTGCACCTGTACAGTCTGTTCCTACAGCTGCTGTCAACTCTTCAATAGCTACTGTAATACAGAGTTATGCAGAGATTTTTAAGGCTACCTGGTAGTTGTTGTAATAACCCATTCAACCATCAAAGGAGTCACAAGTACTACAGTTATTGCCAGGATACACATACAATACATGGAGAACAAACCTTGAGTATCTTTTTCTTCTGTTGTTAAGGGCTCAAAAGCATTCAGTCAGAAAAAAAACCATAGGTGCACTGACCTGCTAATTATTTCTTCTGATGCACTGTGGCCAGCTTTATAACTATGCAAGGCTTGGGTGAAACCCCAAGACCGAACACAAGGGATATGACTTAGTCTGAGATCAAACCTTCGATGTCAGAAAGGCTGTGGGGGTCTGTGAGCTTGGGGGAGCTCACCTACCTAGAAGTACATTGAACAAGTGAAATAAAACCAGGCCAAATTATGATCCCATCAACTTTCATTGCAGAGAGGCTCTTCAGCTGTGGTCAGCTCTATCCAGCCAACCACTCCTTTAGCCTTACCTCTCCTGCTGCTTTCGAGGCTAATTTTCTGTGGAGATGGGAGCCACATGTGAGTGGGTACAAGCACAGATTGAACAAACCTGCTATAGGTGGAAAGATATTCCTAGGCAGATACAGAACCAACCTTAATGTCAAGCCTGTCCCTCACTTACTGGTGTCCCATTTAAACCAAACCAAACCAAACCAATCCATATCACAATTTCTTCAGGGCCAGTGAACACGGGAGGCACAATGAAGCAGCAAAGACAGTACAATGGCACATAGGCTGTGCAGACACTAGCGCTGGCAGCTCCCATGTCTTTGTGCAACTCCATTGCTGGCTCTCTGCATGCTACCAGCTCAGGAGGAGCAGAAGACAACAACAAGAAACTGCTTAGAGGGAATCTACTGGGGAATTTTTGGCTGCCATCACCTCACTGTTGTTTTAAACCAGCTGTTAGGACTTAGCCAACTAACATCACTGGAGTATCTCTTACCAGAACTGGCTGCTTATACAGCATGCATGTAGTATTAAGGCGTAGGAAACTGGATGTGCTGTGAATCATGTTCAGATAAAAATTAACAGAATGTGAAACGGTGGTATGCTTTGGCTCCAAGGGGTTTTTAGATATGGTGTATTTGAAAGAACCAAAACCAGGGAAGGGAAGGGTTGGGTTGGGTTTAATTTGTTTTAAATTCTCCCAGAAAGAGAAAAAACTGTAGAATAGAACATCACCAAAGCCTGAATGGCCTTATAAATGCATGGGTCTGATTGAATCTCTAGTATGATGGGGAAAGGCAAACACAAGAGATGGACTTGATCTCTGAATTTGCACTTAAGTCCTGGAAAGCCATGTCTTGTGTCTTCCTAGCAAGATACACAGCTTTACCAAAATACTTCTTACAGCAAAAGGGCCCCAACAAGGTTAAGACCAACTTAAAGTCCTATTTGAAAGACAGGAGAAAGAGACAGATACTGTGCAACTCTTGTCTGCAGATATGTTTAAGTGCCAGTTTAAACCCATATCCTTGTTCCTCCATCAAGAAAATATATCTGGAAGAAAAACAATGACAGCTATACAACAGGATAGGTAAATCAGTGTATAAGGGTTTTTCTTTCTACATTTGCTCATTCTGAAAAAAAAACCCAGACCTCCAAAAAACTTCTTTCCTGACTATGTAAGAGACGCTCCAATCATTTTCTAAATTTCAGCCTTTTGCAAGAAAGCCCTCATAAGTATCAGTTTTCACATCCTTATGTTTCCAAGACAGAAGTGAATGTGTCCATTTCCACCCTGAAATCACTCTGGAACGGGTTTTTACAGCTGACACTATTTATTAGCATTCAGTCAGAAAAAAAACCCAACCTAACAAGAAAACCTTTCTTTTGGTAATGTATGGCTAAGATCTGTACAGTTGACTGACAATCCTAAGTGCTGAATTTATTACATTGCCTTACAGCCTTGAACACTGGATGCTCAGCATTTTCTGAAAATTAGGTATGTGGAAAGTGTCATAAATTCAGCTCCCCCAAATGAGTAGTCATTTGATAATGTATCTGTGAACTGATGAAAGTATGGGAATAAATAAGTATGTATGCCCATCCATTCATATAAATAACATATATAGACATATTGTGATGGTATGGGAAGTAGAAAAATTTTAGAACCATTTATTCAGAGGCTGTTTTATAGAGATAACAACTGAGAACTAACATTGTGCCATATGGCCACATATACTATGTTAGATACAGCAAGTTAAAAATGTCCTAATTAAATGTGTTTTCCATATTTCTTTCCCAGAGAACAGAGCATCTTTATATTAGAACTATTACCTCTGGTCTTGGTCTTAGACAGAAGAGAACATTGTAACTCAGCCATCCAGGAAAAAAACCCTGGCTGTGGTCCAGGAGAATGAAGCAATTAACTCTCTTTTCATGAAATGGAAATGAAGATAAATGTGTATTTCATTGAATTTGATGATCAGAGTTGAAGGACCTATCTATCCACCTTTTGCTAAAAAGAGAAACATGCTGAGTAAGTGCTTGGGTAGCTTACCTTAATTTACCTCATAGATTCTGGAAGACATTTATATTACTATAGGTTCTTTCTGAATATTAGGGGAGTCAATCAGTGGGAAATATCTACAGCATCAGTGAATTTGTGACTGACACAAGGTTCCTCTGCACTGATGGAACAGTATACTATCTCTTCTAGATATTTCCAAAGCAAATGAAGCATAAGGAGACTCATTGCTGTTCAAAGCATTAGCACAGGCTAAGTACTAACACACACAAAAAAATAATAAAAATTTGCATCTACCAAAATATGCTTTGTTATCTCAGTCCAGAGAAAAACATACTTAATCAATGGGATTTGACAGATCTGTTTAGCTAACTGCACCCCTGTGCTTCATCAAATCCACTCGTGTCCTTCTGTACTGTACTGCAAGGAGCTTGCAGGCCAGGCCAGTAGAATCAAAAATAGCTTTAAATCCTCCCTGTGATCTCTGATTCCTGACCACCTCCTTCCTAGCCAGGCTGAGCTGAAGCAGCATCCTAGGGTTGCTTCATCCCTGGCATTGCTGAGATTTGCTGCATATGCCTGGGTTTCATGTGCCTCCAGATGATGCTCGCTCTCACATCTCCAGGCTTCTCCTCCAGAGATTCTTAGTGTATGGCTCACAGCTTCTTTGGCAAGGAGATCCTCACATAGCCAGAAATGTGGCATTTATACCATCACAGCGCTTTTACAGCATGAAAGAACTAAAATACAGGATGTGTTTATCACTGTCTCATAATTGTAACCTTTTCAAGTAAGAAGCCAGTTTCCATCATTCCTGCTTTTTCTAGGGCTACCTTATTTTTTGTAGCATTTTCCTGGTTTCTTTGTTTCATCAAACCTGATGTAAAGCTTCTTTCCAATTCTTTTCACCTTTCCAGTCTACCTGAATTGTTTTGGTCATCTTGCTCTTTTTCCTTCACAGAAAAAGGTCTTTGGTACGGAAAGATATTTTGAACACATACATCATAGTTTTGACAAAAAAAAAACCCCAAAACCTACCAAACTAAAACCCAAACAGGTCAACATTGCTGGTTGTATGAAAATGGTGTGACATTAACTGAAAAATCAAGCAACCTTTGTCTTTTCAAGCCACTAGCTTTAAGGGTGACACGTTATGTACAAACTCTGTTAGAACTGTGTGAATGAAGGCAATGACCTTGGAGCCCAAAGAAGCAAATGGTTTGAGTACATGGGATTCATACATGGAAGCAAACCTTGCACTCCTCTGCAGGAGATAGTAGTGCATTTGAAGCAGATCTTAACAATTTCATTTGGTTTTGTTTCTTGGTTTTCTCTAATAAAAACAGCAGCAAATAAAGAAAGGAAAGACAAAGGAAGAAAAAAAACGTTTTTCTGTTGAGGTTATAGTAGCTTTTTTCAATAAGAATATTTTCAAATGGAGCTTTATGAAATATTTCCTTAAAATAAAATCACTGATGAAAAAATTTCTATGTCCGCTAGGTCATATACTTAGAAGGAAGGATTTCTCTCATTCATATATTTTTGGGTCTATCTCCTCTTTAGTTTTACAATCTCAAACACTGGGGTTTCCATCACTTCTCTTGAGTAGACTATATTGCTGTCTAACAGATATCCTTGTCAAAGTAGTCACCTCATACTGTAGATTTTTTTAAATCATTGACACAACAGACACAAAGAGCCCTTATGCAGTTATTCTCACTTATAAATGCCTACATAGAAAAACAGAGTCATTGGACAGAGGAAAAAGAAGTGCTGCATTTTTGGCAGTGGCACAGAAATACATAACTGCTTCACTGAGTTTTGCAAAAATAAGGAATTAATTTTTGCAAATAATCACAAAAATAGTTTGCTATTCTGTTTCAAGGCAGCCTGATCCAAATATTGCTTTGCCACAGCCTTTTGTGTCGGAAGAACAGAGGTTGTTAAATACTTAATTACCAGGACAGTACACGTGACTGATGGATTGAATTGGATCAATGAAACTGCAATTATTTCACTACAGCATGGCTGACTAAGATTGATATTTGGCCTTCACTCAATAGTTTTCATCATTCCAGCAGAAATAAACAGAGCACAGACTATTCTTAATATATTTATGCATCAGTAACTTACATTGCTTTTGGAAACTGTGAAATGTATGCCAGTTGGTTGTAAAAGATAGTACAGTTTTGATTATTTTTTTTCTCTTGTCCCACAACTCTGAATCAATGTGTGCACAATTTTCATCTTCCTTACATTACATGCTGTTCTTACGAGCTCAGGCCAAGAAATAAAAGGCAGAATTACTCTTCTCCATCAAAACTCTGGGTTGTTCTGTCCTTTTTGTAAAGATTTAGAAATGGGTCTCACAGAAGAATTAAGATATGAGTCCAGGTCACAGTTTCTTTGAACAAATACATACAGAGTCAAGATTTTCATTAAGACCAAAGCAGGTTACTCTGCCAAAAAATTTGGATTTGTATGCTAAACATTCTACAAAGCCTAGAAATATGGGGGAGATGTAAGCTTCAGCCTCAGTGCTGACTGCAGAATGGCTCATGGTAACAGTGCCATGGTAATGAGGCTATAGATCTCCCAGTTCAGGAATGGTTTATGTACAGGCAGCTCAGAGGTCCAGCAAATGACAGGGCGCTTGTACCTGAGATTTTTGTTGTTGATGGTTTGTTTGGTTTTTTTTTGTTTGTTTGTTTGCTTTTAGTTCTCTGTCCAATTGAGAAATACAACATCCCCTGCAGAAGCAATAGTGGGGATGCTGGCAAAGACATGAAGATAGTGAGCTTTGTCCCTCCTTCCACCCTGTCATCCAGCCATAGTCTGAGTACAATGAGATGAAGAGATGATGAAAGTCCAGTTGCCTTTTATGTACCAATGTCTCCACTGTGACTACCAGCATGGTAGCTGTAGAAGTGCCATTTCAATGACAAAACAGCTAAGGAAAATTCTCAGCATGGACGTGACCACAGAGATACAGCAAGCTGTGAAATAAAAGCTAGAGTTCATTAAACTGCCTTTACATACCATTTTTCAGATTTGCACTGTATTTTTTTATAAAGAAGTACATACAGTTGGAGTTAGAATTAATTAATTTTAGGCTATTTTCTTAGTGTGGTTTATCTGTGTTAGTTCAAACAAGGACAAGCATAAGTCTCCTGAAGCATGTCTCTTCCTCACACAGGAAACCAAATCATCCCTGTTGTGAAGATTTTATATTCTTTTTACTGATTGATTTTCTGTAATCTGAATGAGGCCTAACGTAACTCTCACATCTATTAGTCACTCAAAACAGGGCTATTGTTTGATGTCACATGAGTAAATAATTTCCATACAGTGGTTTTCTATTTACTTACCATGTTCCAAAAGACATATTTTTCATGTGTACCAGGTTAGTTCTGAACCTGCTTTAAGTTAACAATATCATGTGTTCCATACGTTTGTATGACTTTTTTGTTTGGTTTGGGATTTTTTTTATCATTAGGATTAATTCAAGAAGGTGTTGGTATGCAGGAAGCAGGATACCATCTCAACTGGTTTATACCCTAGCTCTCAGTCATCAGTGGTCTACTCAAACCAGTCTTAGTAGGCTTAAAGGCACAAGAGAGAAGAGCTGTCTGGTTTTAACAATGAGATGCCTTTGACATGTGGCATACGTGTCATAGGGTTAAGGAGAAGCCAAACTATAAAGCAGGGAGAGGCAAGGTGAGGAGGACTGACGTAGGAAAAGAAGGAAGGTAGACGTGTACAGCCTTGGCTACATTAATATTTTAAATTTCTTTACTACATTCCTTCAAGACAGTTGTCTGGCCATAGTACAGCAGTGATCCCACCTCCTGAAGGCAAGATTTTCAGGTGCTGAAGCCAAATGAATTCTCCCAGTGAATGTGATTGGTATGGGTTACCATGGTCAAGAGTTACAGTCTATGAGTGGAAGAATTGCAAAGCTGAGTCTAAGTACTGGTTTAGGTAAGAGCTAGCCTTATGGGGAGCATGTTACTGAGCAAGGTCAAAAGGAGGAAGAAAATGCCATCCCCATATCTACAGGGCTGCTTCTTCATAGTTAAAAAGTATTTTCAAGTCACTCATTTCAGTGTTGGACTCAATAAAGTTATATTTTCAATACAAATGGCATAATTATTTTTGACTGCTTAAGCAATGGAATTAATAATATGGAAAACAATTAGAACTGATTAATAAACCTACACTGCAATTTCTTTTCTGTTTACTTTTTTCATTTTATTTATCTTAAGAGTTAAACCAGAATAGATATTTGCACATACAATGTAACTCTGATTTTATGAAGGTATGTACATATATGAGTTAATTATGAAGTGTTCCAACTAGCATCAATAATGCCATGCAAGTGGTTAAAGTTACTAAGTATGGATGTAATAGCTGGCCTTTTTCAGTCTCAGAAACCATCACTCAAGCATTAGTATAGGTCTCTATTGGGTTTCAGAGTATTTCAGGAAATTTGAAGTTTTCTAAAAAAACTGAGAACATATGTAAGTACAAATTTTTTATTTTTCCTCTTTGAAAACTCCTTGCTTTTTGTATATGTGCTGCTTAAGCCTTCTTTCAACAGTAGAGTAGATCTGTAATAGATAAATTAAATAAAAACAGCTGAAATCACTTAATGCTGTTAGTTATTCATCAGCACTCAGTTTAAGGAGATGCCACTCAGACTTATAATTAGAAGCTTGTAATTAGAAAATGCATAGAGGCAATAAAATATTCTTGGAGCAAATCGAGAGCTATGAAAAGTACAGAGGCTTATGCAGCATGGTGCTTCAAAATCAACATATGTAAAGGACAAAGTATAAACAAAAATAAAATAAATCAGTGGGGTATAAACTTGACTGCTTCTTTCTGTATATCACTTTTTATGGAAGATAGTGTGGATATTACAGAGCAAGACTTCAGTTAGAATGTACGTATTATGTATTAGGCTTGTTCTTCCACAGCTCCAAAAACTCTTACCATCTCTGATTTGTGAAGTGTCCGTCTTTCACTTCATGTCCCTCCCATTGCCTTTATGTTTCTCAATTCCTTTCAGTCTCCCTTTATCTCTCACAAGCACTGGTTAGAAAACATATTAAGAGGTGTGCACATAAAGTAGATCGGATGCCATGAATATCCACAATGGTAAAAGAAGAAGAGGGTGGAGGGGAAAAAATAATTACTATTGAGTTTTCTACCTCCTAATTTTCTCTTTATCTGATACACAGAAAGAAATGGGGAGAATATTTAATTTAAAAATTATTATGTTTGATCAATCTTTCTCTGAAGATTACTTGCTTTTAAATTTAATTTACAACATAAATAATTTGATAATCCATATTACATGTCCTTTATAGGGTATTTTAAAGGTTACTAAAATTAAATTCTTAATATTTTTTATCCAGCAATCAACTATTTAATTCTGAAAAACATAAACGTGGACACGTGCAGAATAGCAAATAAATTGCGTCTCAATTTCCAGATTTCAGTACAGTTATCCTGGGAATACTCTGAAAAAAGCACCTTATAAAAATGTAAAATGACTTGATTTAGGATTGAGCCATCTATACTATTTGCAATTTCCTTGAATTTCTTTGCTTTTATTTCTGTTCACTGCAACCACTGAAAAGACATCCTCAAATACAAGGAGACCTCATAAATGTCTTTAAATTCGTGTTGCTTCAGTTTGCCCTGGTCTTCTATTACATGAAAATTGCCTCAAGTGACTCAGAAACTTCTCAGTAAATAACTTTGTATAATACAAAATTTCTTTCACACCTGTTACTATGATAACAAGATGTACATTCTGTGTAACTATAGCCATTTTCTAGAGTTCATTTTTTCAGAAATATCAATTAAAGTAATCCTTTGTATAAATATCCCATATAAAGAATATGGAGCTTTGGAGGTATTTTTTATTGTCAGAAAAATTCTACAATCTATACAGAATTTAATTTTACCTTTAAGAAGCAGAATGAAAGCCAAACAACACTTGTTTAAGCAACTGTAGAGACTAAAACTATCAACTTCAAATGAGAAGACTGTCTAGGCAGCCATTATACTAGATGATTACAAAGCTTTGCCTTCATTCAGGCTTTTTGTGCTTATACTGAGCCGTGGGTGAGTCTGGTTGCTACTGCTCAGACTAGACAAAGAAATCAGGCTCAAGCTAAAATAAGCGTTCAATAGATAAGCCTGAAGTGGGACATAATTTGAAAATTTCCCTGCTCTGGTAGTGCTCAGAAATGACATTGGCAATATAAATCCTAAAACCATGCACTCTTGCAAGACTGGAAATACTTGGGGAGATTTCCCTTTCCCCCATTCAGTGTGAATCAAATTATATAGCACCAAATTTGCATTTCTAACTCGCTCAAGGTTGTGTACTGAACTAGCTGAACAATCAATATCATTGTTTTCTTTTAAGAGCAGAGTGCAGGGCTGAACCTCCATGACTGTTGCATTTAAGTTATTCACTCATTCTTATCTGAATTGTCATTTCCACAATTTCCATTTTGTGGTTGATGAAAATCCTGCTAGCACTTCACCTGAGAGCTGAGCATAGAGATACAACTATTCATAGTGAGGCACTGAAGTGATGAAGCCATTGAACTTTTTTTTTTTTTTTCTTGCAGAGGGGTCTTCCTAATAAGAAAGTGTTTGCTAATTAGTGAGTACTAGTAAAGATAAACAGGCTAATGTGGAAGATGTTTATTTGTTGCATAGTCTCTTGCACTTCCATATCCTCATTTTGCTACTTGTTGGTACAAGATTTCACCACAGACTCAAGTGGTATTAATTTCCAGGTTATCCAAAGCAGATGGAAAACAGAGAATGAAGAAGCAGCCATTAACGCCTACATGACGCCTGAGACAGCTTGGGATTGTTACAGTGACTCTGTCAGTGACAAACATAGTAACTGCTACAGAAGAAATCAGAGGACCATCTAATTTGACCTTCTGTCTTCAACTGAGCTGGTGCCAGCCATCTCAAATGTAGACATAAAACCCCCTAATACACAAATTGTGCAATGCTCTGTCATAGAGGAAAATTATTCCTGACTCCGGCTGTTGCTCAATTATGTCCTGAAGCGTGAGGATTAATGGTTCTTCTGACTTTTGTCCCAGCATGAGTAATTGCAGATGCCATTCTTATTCAGATCGATGGATAATTGTGCTCTGAACCTTCCTCAGTGCTTTTCCTTGTACTAATCTGTGACCTTAAATGGCAGAAGATGTCACATCATTTTAGAAACACATCCCATCCATATGCTGCCATGGACCAAAGAAGCAGAGTATCTTGGTGTGAAAGTAAATTTATCTGCAGAGAAGTATTAACTGAGATGATCAGTTATGCAATCATTTGGCTGCTGTTCCTGCCTACATTTCACTCAGATCAGCACATTCTGCTGTCAGCCACCCTTGTCACTTTCCATTGGGGCCAAGGAATTCAGATAGGGTAGGTGGGAGAGGAGATGTTGGCCCAGGTTAGTTGTTAGCTACTGTCTGGAAGTTGCAGTAGATGACAATATCTTGACAGATGTTATCAGCATGTTTAACTAGCCAGGTGAGCAGGCAGTGCCATGAGTGCTGAGATGTTCCCCTGCACAACCTGTAGCTATGTAATAAGTGATGCCTGTTCAGGGTCTCCCCTAAAGGCATGTTATATTTTGTTTTCTCCTTATAGTTAGTTGTTAAGTAGAAAGGTATCCATTAATGAGCTAAAAATGTGTTCATCTGATGATTTTATCTAAAGATACACTCATTGAAAGGAGAAGGAATAAAAAAACAACTAAAAATGCCAGGGTGTCTCTGAGTTACTAAGGAAGATTTCAACAAAGTGTTTAACTACACCAATTGTTACTAGGAGCCCATGGTGCCTGACTTGTATAAGTCATTTTGTTTCCAAGCTGAGGCAGAATAAATCAGCAAACTGTCCAAGAGTCATTAAAATGACCAGAAGAATTAGCTGAGTAGGTACACTAACTGGTCATGGTAGAAAAAGACCGAGACTCTTTCATGGGCAGACCAAAGAAATTAAGCAAATATCTGCAAAGGCAACATTTCTCACTACCGAAGAAAAGACTGCTGCCAAATATTTTTCTACACATCAGCAGGTTTCTGGCAGGTGCCTTAAGGAAACATTTCTGCACATTCTCTATCCCCGTTGGGAGCCACTGTTCCTCAGACTGCCATTTGGGTTGTGTTTGGCAGCCGCAGTGATTCACCAGAAAATGAAACACATTTTTGATTGTATAGAGTACATGCAGGTCTATACATATGATGATTTGATCAGGAGAAAAATGGTAGAAAAGCAAGGCCAGATGCTCAGAGCCACCTTTGGAGGAGCCAGACTTCTGACCTAAAGCAAACAAATAAAACCACCATAGTATAAATGTCACCTGAGACAAGAGAAAACATGGGGGGAAAAAGTCACCTGCACAGTAAAATCACAGTAAGTTAAAGGTATCACCACATACATCTGTTAGGACACATGGAAGGGACCAACCATCTGAGAGCTAATAAGCAAAAATGTCCTGTGTAAATGCATGCAAATCTGCAGAAGAAACTGAAAAAAAAAAAGTTTTTTAATCATTCCCAGCAAATATAGCTCTGACTTCTTCACTCAAAAGTGACTATTGGCACAGTCTTCATCCAAAAATACATCCAGAACTGGAGAGCAGGGTGGATACATGGAAACTGCTAGCAAAAACTGGGCATCTTTGCACTTTAGTGTAGAATATGAGTTTGATCATAGCCATTGGGTGGAGAAAGTGTTTTTTCTTTTGTTTTGAAACAGGAGTCCAGTATTAGCTTTGTCTGGAAGACAAAAAGATCTAAATAGCTTTTTTTTTTCATTATTATTTTATTTATTCACATATTTGCTAAGTGCTTTTCTGACAAAATGTAGGCTTACTTTCCCCCACAGCCAAACCCAGGCATTTGCTTTCTGTTTCATCTGTGCCCCCAACAATCATTCTGAGCATTCACTGTTTGTGAGTGGTCTTTTCTACATGGGTTAAGAAAGGCTCAGGTGGAGTATAAATATAAAGATGTTAATTTGAAAGCCACAATAGTTTGATATGGGCTAAGCTAGTATATAAGTGAATTTAAAATCTTTTATCAAAAGGCTTCTGCCCCCTTCCTTGCCAAAAAAGAAGATGTTTGATTAGGATCCTGCTCAGGTTTCTTCTAATGACTCAGCCTTTTAAGTGCTTTCTTTGCTCCTGTTTTAAATCTTTCTAACACCTTTTGGATTTTATATTTTTAGAAGCCCTCTTCAACTGCTTTGGCCATCTTGCAAAACTTAACTATGCTAAGTGCTCCCATCACAGATCCTGATGCTAAAGTAACCACAACCACAACGGCTGTCCTTGCTTCTCCCTTTCTCTTACTAAGAGTCTTTTGGTAATATTTCGAGCAGAGCTAGAAAGATGTAAATTGTCACTTCATTCCCATTCCTTAAGCACACTTTAAAGAGACTGTACTCAGATACAATGCCCACCATATGTTAAATGAATGTGCAGGTTTCTTACAACCTGGGTTCTTTCTGATTTCATAACCCAAGGCTGACTTCTGTCAGTGAAGATTCAGAGAGCAAAAATATCACAGTCTGCTCAAGATGGATATACACATCTGAATTTGAAAATGAAAACTTGAAAATCTGAGCAATGCAACAGGTAGGAATGATGCGGAAAGGATCATTTGCTAGCAATAGTTCAAAAATCGTATAGTAGCTGAATCTAAATTGCAGATTTCAACTTTCCAAATACTGTGTAAGTCCAGTGGCAGGGAATGACTCCACGTATAAATAAATGTGGTTTACATAGAAAACTGTGTCAATCTGATTGTATGAATTTGATAAGCATATAGTACAGTTATTGTCAATAGAATTAGTTTTCAGCAGTTCTGATAGTGTTCAAATAACAGTTTGCTGCAGCAACTGGATACCAAGCTAAACTACAGGGACAGGTAGCCTATAAAGATTATATTTGAAAGACAGAAGGGAGGAGATATTATTTATCATGGGATAAAGCAGTTCTTTCCAAATAAAAGTTATTTTTAAATGGCAAAAATTAAGCTTTTTATCAGTAAAATTATTCTAATTATGTTTTTTAATTTACTTAAACCAACATGTAATGGTATAGTTCATACAATAGATATACTGTACACTTCATTATACTAAAATGTGCATATAATACATTCATATAATACTACAGCAAATGTGAAAAGGTTAAAATTTGAGTTTTATAAAGCTAGGTGAGAAAAATACTATAAAGCGCTCTGAACTAACTTGCTTACAACAGTTGCTTTTAACTGTGGTGTCGTATGAGGTGTAGCATCAGCCAGAACAGACCAGCTTCTGTCTGCTTTAGCTGTTGTGATGGAATTTTGCAGAGCCATTGACACAACCAAGAGCTTGTTGAACAGCCACTTAAAATTTTTAATTCTTTCCTCTGTAAATCGGTAATGGTGGTCATGAACAAATGGTAGATCAAATTCCTGGGGCACTCAAAACCATGGCTATTAATGAAAAAAAATTCCTGCCTGTTTAACAAAGGGCACTGAGATAACACTATAAGGGGAGAAACTCTGGCAGCATGCTTAAATCTCTTCCGTGCTCTGGAATAGGTTATTTTGAGGGACTCTCAGTAGCATCAACTCCACCAAATAATAATTCTGTGTCTAATCTAGATCATTTAAGGGTTAAACCTGAAGGAATGTGCTCAGCCTGCATTATTCTGTGCTTGAGAGAAATCATTCCGGAGATGACTGAATAAAAGACCATATCCACAAATGTGTAACCCTTAATGAAATTCATGCTGATTATTATGTCAGCGGCCAGCCACAGTCACATGGGAAATTTTCTTTGGAGGTTTCATTTGCCTGCTGAATCTCTTCATGCTCCATCCACTAGCAGTATGCTGTGGAAAGGAGGAGGAGGGAAAAAATAACCCAGACATATTTCTGTCCTAGCTACTTGGAAGAAGAGATGTATGAGAAAGAACAGCTCTCTGCGTACCAGGAAGATAGTTCTGCAAGTCGAGGTTTCAGTTAGGGATATCCTTCTGAAGCCTAGTTATGGGGAAAAAAAATAAAAATCACTGGTCAACAAGCTATTGCTGCAGTTTAGATGTGAGACAAGGAGGCCAACTATATGAATATACGTAAAACATGAAGGACTTGCTTTCCAAGGCCACACAGTCAAAAATGTAAATGTGTGTGGGTGAGCCAATGTCGAGTTTGTTTATACATGAACAAATCCCAATTAGAGAAATGGAAAAATGTCTGAATCTAGATTTTAAGTGGAGTTTTTTCATGAGAGTCATGGGTGACTAGAAGTAATTAAGGCCATCACTTAACTAAATAGATGTGACAGATTAGCCATGTATTTCTATCTTTGATGCAGATTTTTGTTTTGGACACATTTCAGTTTAAAGTCCTTTAATACTGCCTGAGATACATCTGCCATTATTTTGATTTTTTATATTTCTTGTTGCAAATGCATTTTGCACTGGCTGACATTTAGTTTGTATAAACAATCGAAAGTGTTTACAATGAAAAGTACTTGTTCAAGCAAGCCACAGCGCAGAGAAATGCATTGAAAATGCAAGACAAAAGATGTGCAGATAATAAAATACATCTTCATACTTCCTTTTGTGCTTGTTTATGCCAGAGATGGATTTGGATAAAAGCAAAAAAGGAAACACACTTTCATCCAACACTGCCGCAAAAAACCCTAGTTACTTTTCTTCCAAAATAATATTTTATTTTTTATTGTGTTGAGGACTTTTACTTCTGTTATTTCGAGCCCTGAAGAACTCAGATGTGTTAAGTTGTTAGGACTCATCCTATTCCACCAACACTGCTCCCCCAAATGGAAGGAAGAATGGCTGTTGTTTAATACAGCTTCTGAACTTTCCAACCCAGATAACACAAAGCTCCACATGGTAAACATGCTGATAACTACATATGCAGGTGCAGCTCTATGAAAAAGCTTACATGTTTCGTACATATATTGAAATTGCAGCATTTATGCAAGGCTTAATTCTCCTCCCACTACAGGAGAGAGCAATTTTACATATGTATTACTCCATTGGCTTTAATATTGTGATGCTCAATTTACATGTATATGCATGAGAGAAACGCCAAGCTGTGTGCCTCTGTGTGTGCCTGGTTTCACGCTTGCTGAGGCAATGACAGGCCTACCTTACACACGGTTGTGAAACAATAAGTTAAAGGTTAATAGTTTCATTCAGAACTGCCCAGAATCTCATTTTGTGCTAATGGGACTTAAATATTTTGTTGCAAGTTGTCTGCATGCACCAGCTGGAGGAAACAAGTGGTGAACTCAATTAGCTTTTATAGAAAGTTGTAACCGATGATGTGCTCTGGCTCCAGGTTGGTCAGCCTATGTAGTATATGATGCTCCTGATCTGAAACAGCAAGTCACCTGAGACTGAGAATAATTGCAATTTCCTACCTCTCACAGTCTTGTGTAGAAGCTCCTTATTCTCAACAGCTGGGTTGAATTCTCACAGTGAGCCTCAACATTTCTGAATTATGACCATTTACACCTGCTCCTCCAGAAGATGTAATTAATAAGTCAGTCTCTGCATTAGCATGTTTCAGTTTTTATTGCTTTTAAAGAATGAAAATAACTAACTTGTTAATCACTGATTAAATCTATATCTATAGATCTTTTTCAGATGTTTATGATGAATACGTTCCCTGCACACTGCTCTGGGAAGTTCCCTGAGATATACAGCATTTGTCTGCTGGAGCGCCACTCTCTAACTTCAGGCCATACAAGCTGCACCCACCCAGAGTCCTTCAACCAACAGTTGTCTGAAGGCCAGACACCCGTGGTTTTCTTTGGATGGAAATATTCCTGTGCGTCAAATGAACTGAAAACAACAATTAGAGGAAGGTATTCATGAAGCCTAATGTTAGCCCTGGGAAATTTGTCTCCCAAGATTCACTCCCTGAGGGCAGTGACACTTAGAGAGGACACCTGTCTACTTCAAATAACCCCAAAGGAGCCTTTCTCCCTCTCCATGGACTACAAAGAAAGCCTAAGCAGGCAGATTTTGGTTATTGTTAGCTTTTGTGTTTTGTCCACTAAACATTTTATACAATCATTTCTCTCTCATATACAGAGTCTGGAATTCCGAGTCATACCACAAATGATCTCAGCTAGCACAGCTAGAAGAAAAAAGACTAAAAGTACTAGGTCATCTTGTCTACCCTTTGCTTGCGTGGGATTGTTTCCCACAGAATTCATGGATATGCCACCCATAAAGGCAGCTGGTAAGAGAAGCAACAGTCTGAATCATACAAACAAGGGGGGAGGGAAACAGTGTAAACTTTGTAGTATAAGAAGAGGATGTTTTTCCCAGTGTTTTAAGGGCAATTCTTCAATTTGATGGTTCCTAGTAGCTGTAAATTTTGCAAATTTGACCTCAGTTATTGAGAATTTTCCGGGTGACATCATAGTTTTATGCCGTCTTCTTCCATGCTCCCAGAAGATAGAATAACTTGAAGGAAAGTACAGGTTAGGCAAAATTTCTTTATGCTTAAAGTGAGCACACTCATAGTGACAAAACTATCCAACCTACAGAGCTGTTAGAACTGAACTGACTTCTCTTCATTTTGCTGAGATCAAGAATGCCTGTTTAAGCAGCTTCACACTGCTTGAACAACAAGCAATAGACTCAAGGTATGATGCTGAGGGAGAGGCATCAGTAAATTCAGAATCCTGGCATCAAATAAATGACTATTTAAAGCCACATCTTGGCTTTCAGTTTACACATGACAAGTCAAATGAACCTCAGTAATTCTCACAGTATGCAAGTCATTCAACCTATGTACCATCTTGGGGATCACTATCATTACTTAATTCTTATTTTCCATCTTCTGTCTCTCTCTTGGCTATATTAATAATTCCGTAAGTCTTTAAGAAGACACTCGTTTTCTTAGAACCTGTAGGATTGCATTAGTCTCTGGCTAGTCTCCAACCTGTTCTGACAAGATTGACTGAAATGAGCAAGTGGATTTACAAGCTGTGTAGCTACTCTGCAGGTTTAAAAGCTTTTGAGACTAAAGCAAACATACATATACACAATCATGAAATACTTTTTTTCTGATATGAATTTGGGTTAAAAAAATGCAATGTCTTTATATTTTAATACTACACTTTACAAGTCTCAGATGAAGTTCTTGTTTCTTCTTATTGGAAATGCAAGACCAAAATTACCTCTAATTTATGTGAAAAATTTTCTAGATAAAGGTTGCAGTATTTGGACCTTCTGTAATACAAAGTTCATGTTTTAATAGCTGCCTTTGCTATCATTTGCTAAATGAGTGGTCAACATTTAATAGGATATACTGAAGTACATCTGACCATGTCTGAGTCTGGAAATGTAAATGTCAGGCCATTAGGAATGTCAGAACTGCTACTGATTTCACATAGAAGATTCTCAATTACCAGACTTGCCAAAAGAGGGAGGAAAGTCTAAAGCAAGCATATCTATACAGTACAAAGTGCTGATACAAATGTTGAGTTAGCACTTTAAAAATAATCCAGCAAATTGTTTCTAATGTTACCTGTCTTAGATTTCGGTATAGACACCTATCTGCATGATTTTCAAAAACCTGTTGTTTTAAATAAATTTTTATTAACAAAACCCTTAAATATATGTAAACCCTCATGGTATTGCTGCTTCATCTCAAGTTCCTGATTATGGTAAACCCTTTTTTGAAGGATGGGTGGAGAAAGTTGAGGTCAAGAAGGAAGTAGACCTTTTAAAATTTTTAGTAAGAAAATGAGGTGGTAACTTCACACATGATAGAAGATTGTTTACTCTTGACAGACTATCATTTCTCATCCTGTTGCAGCTGACACCAGGGAGCAAATACATTTTTCTGCCTTTAGTCTTTCTTGTCACTTGCATTGTGAGTTCTCTGCAAGATGGTCTTTCTTTAGAGCAGTAAGATCCTTTCAGCTCTGCAAGAATGCACCATAATAGCAATGAAGAAAATAGTTCTTTCTTTCCACATCTCACTTAAAAGAGGTAATTTAGTTTTGAGTGATGTCCCAGATATTCTTGCATCCAGTTCCATTCATGCCTGTGAAAATGTTTACTTGCCCTCTAGAAAAGAATGGCCCCTGATGTAAAAACAGTTGATCTCTGAGCCAAATCTGTGGTCATCTGTCTCTTCTTCCTGAAATCTAAGAGAATTCAGCCCAACATGAGTCTCAGAGCATGAAGAAGTGGAAAGTTTTCTACAAATGACTGTGTGTGCTCTGCGGTTTGGACTCTTCATGTAACACATCACAAATTCTGGTAAAGAACCATGGCCAAAAAAATGATAATATTCCTTATACTGTTCTGTTCGACAGTTCACCCACTTTTGGGAGATTATATAACATATCGCTAGAACTGTCCATTTCCAGGATTTAACCCGAGTATTTCGGATTGTTTTCTTTCCTTGCTAAGAATGTAATTAAGATCACTGAACAGTCGTTTTGCATATTATGAACTTTAACTATAAAGCCAAATGGCATTAAGTTGCCAGGAAAACATCCTGCCTGTTTTCTAAGCAGCAGCTCTCATGTTTGACTTCTACCCAAAAGATGGAATTAGATGTACATTATTGTGTAATATTTAGAAATCAACATTTTATGAAACACAGTGGGCAAAAATCAGCCATAGACAAAGTCACTCCCGGAGGGTCTTGCCTCACATATCTTTGAGCGCTAACAAAAGGGAACCTGGGACTTACTGTTGTGTTGGATAGAGAAACATCAAAATGTGATTTTGGTTTCTGAAAGAGGAGATCTGAGCTGTAAACTATCCTCTGAAATATCAAAGGACCTTGAAAATAAAGGAGCCCTACGTATAATTTTCATTGACTTCAATGCAATTGCGCCAAAGCCTATTTCAACTTAACATGGTTAAGTCTTTTTACATGCCTAATACTACTTTTGCCAACAAAACTGGAAGAAAATCCTTCTGAATCTTACACTGAAAGTACTGGAACATTGCTTTCCACAGTAAAAATAATTTGTTTTTTATGTAAAATGTATTGTTTATGATTTTTAATTTGATTTAAGTTAGGAGGAGTATGGAAAAAGAACACTGTACTCCGTTGAAACAACAGTGGAAGATTTTTTTTCTAATTATTTGGGTTTTTTTCTTCAACTTACTATGTGTTAGTAAGCTTCTTCCATGTTTAAGCTCTTTGCGGGTCTCTGTACATCAATAGATCCAACTGAAAAACACTCCTTCCAAACAGCACTATAGCGTGATCTGTTTCTAATTACTTCAGCTTGGATTCATTTGTCTTTGCTTTTAACGTCTCTTCTTTACACATTTGTATTTGTTCATGAAAGCCATGTTATAATTGCTCGGTTGTATAGTCATATATTTCACAACAGCTGAGGAGATGCATAACTAAAACTATGCTGACAATCTGTGTGGTGGGGGCTGCTTGCTGTTAGCCGGCTCAGGGTATTTGTTCCTTGCAGAGCTATTAAGGAACCTTTCAGTGAAATAACTTTACGTGTGCCAGGTTCGTGCTAGATGCTGATACCAGGGGCGGGCTTCACTTCACCTAAAAGGGGCGTCTAGTTTCAGTTAGTTATTTAGGCTTCCTGTAAACATGAAAGGGAGACACATGCATGTTATCAGGACCATGTATTTCAGCTGTCTGAGTTATGGTGAAACAAACTGTTCTTTGGAGAAGACTAAGTCTCCACTCTGTTGAGAGAAGGAGTCTAGATGGACTAATTTACACCAGATACCTAAATTTTAGGCTGTCAAATTAAGGAGGGATGGAACCTGCCTCATCTGTTTATAATTACTTAGTTGTGATTTTTGCCTTTATTTCCTAATTCAGTCAGCAAGTGTTTCTGGATAAGGCCCTGTTAGTTGTGCTGTAGCTTAGCGACAAGAGACCTGAAATGGCTACCTCAAAAATAAACATAGTAAATAATAAAAAGAAAAGACCACATTCCAGTGTAGATCAGTGAATCCTCCCAAAGCATGGAAAACTTAGGAAACTAAAGGAAAGCTAAGCCAGAGGAAGAAGACAACTCATATGCTTAAATTACTGGAATCCTGGAACTATGTTTAATCCCAGTAAAAAGCAAAGCTGCATGGGACCGACTCACACTGCTCTGAGGACAGGTGCCAAGTTCAAGTCTGTAGTCCTCAGTGAGCAGCTGACCCAGATAAACAATTACCAAACAGAAGGCTTACTTGTCCACATTTTTTTCCTTCTGGCACCTGCTATATTGGCCAAGCTCTGCACCAAACCGAGCTTCTCCCCCAGGCATGGAAGGACCAGCTGTGGTTTGGACTGACCTTCCTGCCCAGCATCCCAGGGTGGTGGTGAGCCTGGGCAAGCAGCCCCAGCATCATCCCCCACATGGAAAGGGTGCACCGCTGGCTGTCTCCTTGGATCACGCTCCTTCGGCGGAGCGAGTGCGCTGGGGCTGCGGGCACGTCCAGACCCATGGGCTTGGAGATATTTTGTTTCTTGGAAGGAGCTGGGAACTTGAAGGCATTCACTGTGCTGCTGGGACGCTGCAAACAGCAGAATAAACTTTGCTGTAAAAGGGGCCATTTGGGTAAATTTGTCTCATTCCCAAGTCTTTTTTGGAAAGTCCTGTACACCTGCACCACAGTGGATTTTCTGAATATTAAGTAAAGATTATCTTTTTTGTATATACATGTGAAATATGTATAAATATATATTTTTGATGTATTTCTTCTGAAAGCACTTGCTCTTTGAATGTATAGATGGCTAGACCTCAAAAAATGATTTAAGTGTTTTTCTTAAAAACAAGCCAAATATTTTCAAGGCATCTGTTTTTGAGGAGAGCACACTGATCGTTTTGTAGAATATTTATATATATTTCTTGATGCTTACAGATTTTTTTAAAAGAAAATATTTATATTGTGGTTTCTGAATCAAACAACATTAAGTATGTAAATAATGAAAGACTGGACATTTTCAGTTTGGTTTTTTTTTTAACTTAGGTTAAGTTTTTTGAGATCTGGACTAAAATATAAAATTACTTGAATGGGGTCAAATGTAGGTAGGTGCCTTCAGACACGAAAATAATAAAGACCCATTTGTTTGAGAGAGAGACTTTGTATAATTTGACCAACATTGAATTATAGCCCTGAATTTCCTTTAATGTAAGTAAGCATAAATAGAAGTATTTCAGCTGAATGTGGGACAGATGGAACAGTTAAACTGTAAAAAGCATAAGAATAATTAAGCCTTTCTCATCTGAATGAATTGTGTAATTTTTTTTGTGAAGCTCGCAGATGTGAAATTCCCTGCTTTCTACAGTAACCTGTTCGTTAGAAGCGTTTTAGGGGACAAAGGAAGCACAGGAGTGATTACTTGCCTTTTTTGAGATGGGTGTTTTCAGTTGTCTTCATAATCCTCAATTTGTCCCTGATTTGTCAAAAAGATTTTCCAAGTTTTGCCAACCCTTGAAATGAGCTCAGGCTGAATTTACAAACTATAGACTGACTGTCAAGTTAATCTTGTCTCCAAGCTCCACAGGAAGTTTACTGGTTTGTTCTAAACCATGGAAAACTCCTGATTACCGTTGAGTATTGCTTTGAGTTTTTGGGTTTGCATGAGCCCAGAAATCCAAAGTTAAACTCAGTGTGTGAATCCACAGTAAATAAAACAAAACAACAACAAAAAAAGACAAGAGAAATTAAAAAGAAAAGAGAGGAAAAAAAACCCCAGAATATATTGAACCCTGGGGATTTGAAACTGCCAAAGTTCTCAGAGCTTCAGTTATATGAAAAAGAATGTTATTACAGCACCAGAAAGATTCATATCAAAAGAAGGGCACTATTTTTATGTGTTGAACTGTCGCATTGCTTTTGGAAAAGATGCCATGATTTGGCAGCTCTAATTCCTTATACACAGACCATTCAACCATTTAAACTCAATCAAACAAAATGGCAAAAATTTTTTTTGTAATTTTTTTCTAATCTATGTAGAATCTAAATAATGTAATTAATGGCACATAGTTAAAGACCTGAAGAACTGTTGTACTTGGATACGTTAAGAAACTGTATTACATAGAAACTTCAAAACTTTCTCTTATAAATCTCACTGAAATCCATGAATAAGTCTGGTATATATAACTGAGCATTTTTCAGCTCTGACACCAGGTCCCAAATTCCCACATGAAGTGATACCATAGTCACTTTCGTATCTGCATCTCCTTTTACAGGAGAGTGCAGATGAATATTTAAGCCTGACTAAGTGTCTTGGTCTCTTGAGATAGTGAAATAGTTTTGCAGATTTTTTCAGTGTTTTTACACTTCGCATCCTCTGACTGTGAGTTCAGCTCAATGAAAATGCCCGGCCGCTAGTAACTGTTTGAAAAATGGCAAGTTCCTTTAATTTTGTACACAGGGCAGTACATTTCAGCTTGAAAAAGTCCACTTTGATATTAATACTCTTACAGTTTACAGCCATATTCTTATATCTGAGAATGGAAACAGTCATAAAAGTTAATGAATAAAGGAATTTCAAGGGAAAGGGGATTAGAGTCTGCAAGGGAAAATTGGGGTCGTCTTTCTGAAATACTGTTACATTAAAATAAGTGCCATTTAGAGGACTAGAAACACTTCTGCAGTAGTCTGTCTGTCTGTCTGTATATACCTGCCTGTGAGGTGGCAAACATCCCTTTCCTTTTCTTTGCTCAGAAAGTTGCTCATTGTGATGGTTGCAATTTGCAATATACAAAACAAAATAGATCAAGCCTCTGGAAAAGCGTTGGCAAATACTTTCATCAATAACAGCTGCTTGAATGATCGTGATTTTCATCTGAATCCCACAGTCTGTCCTCAGCCCTGGCTGAATTCAATGGGAATTTGCCTGTATCATTTGAAGTTGTGTAGGATTTGGCCCTCGTCATTTTCCTAAGATACCAATATGGGAAGAACCTCTTAAATGAAAAAAAGTCAGTGTCATTAAAAAAATAATTGTATTTGATTTAAGATAAAACTTCTGCAGAACTAAACAGCATGCAGTAAATTTCAGGAGTAATGCTCTCCAAAGTTTCAAAAAAGAAAAAAAAACCTTAGCACATATTAGTAACATAACTTATTTTGAAAACACACTAACCAACTGTTTGCCATCCTTCAGGTAACATTCAGCATCTTTCCAGACAGCTACAGTGTTCTCACATGTCTTTATGTCACATAATAGGGAAAACATGACAGACATGATTGATGATGGGATTCAGCTCACCCAACTTTCGTTGACCAAAGATGCAGGCATCTAGTCAAAGCCACTTCCTTGCATTCCTAAGGTGAAAGGGAAAGGTGGGCACCTGCCAAGGGTGATGTAGCCTTTCTTATGTTCAAATGGGTGAGTCCTGACAAAATGTATCTTTGGGTCTCATCTATCATAGGGAGGAGAGCCTAGCTAACTAGCTTAGGCTAGATATTTCAAATTCAGCTAATTAATCCTATTCTGTCAGCCTAAAAGCATAAGTGGCTGAGACTAAGTTTTCTTCCCTGTGCTGGGACACCTACTTGAATCCAGCCCCATGCTGATTTGCTTGCTCCTCTCAGCAAAACTGAAGAATCTCTGGTGCCTTTAAGCATGGAGGCAGAAGCAGCCTTCACCATAACCATATTGTTTTGCTCTTAGCAGCTTTCTGTACACAAAGAGGCCATGATGGTTTAACCACTAGACATCTATTTGTAGACATTTCACACATTTTATGACTCCAAACTTGCTTAGAAATGGCCATGTTTCCACGCACACTTTTTTGTGGTTTTTGTTTGTTTGTTTGTTTGTTTGTTTGTTTGTTTTTTGAAGGATACTTGTTCTTCATCTAAGTGATTTTTGTACATATGCAAGCATAAACATTTGAAGTAGATAGCATTTTGATTTAGTGGCTATCTGTGAAAATACTGTATGTATGTCATATGGGCACAAATGACAATGTGGGGTTCAGGAGAATGGAAACATTTCCTGTACAATGTTAGATTTCCTTAGAAGATTGCTGCAAATTACTGAAATCTGTGGAATATGCATTTCAATAGCCCTTACAAAGAGAAATGCACATGAAATGTAGCCTGTTTTTTTATATATACATACCGAAAAAAACCCCAAAACCAAACACCAAACCCCCAAAATGAAAAAAGAACCCTGAGTTAAGAAGTCAACTTGTGTTACTCAGCATAGTTCCACTGAAGTCAGTGGATTTACTCTACTGTGACCACTGTTCTCATTTGGTTTGAGGTTTGGGTAAAAGGTTGATTTCAAATTTTTAATCCTAGTTGATTAATTTCAGCTATTAGTACCTGCAACTAATGAGATACTTCTGTAATAGAGGGCATTCTACTTTGTGAAAGTAGTTTATGTTTCCATGTCGCCTTTATTCCAGTTGTCTAAACCCCACCCACACTCGAAGCCTGGCTGAGATAACCTGCAACAGCCAATGACAGCGGTTTCCGTTCAACGCGCTGCTTAGTTTCAAGTTCACTGCTTCCGTTTCAGGCCTGAAAAAAGAAAAGTATGCCAGAAGTCTTGCCCCCAAAATCAAACTCATCTTAACAATAATAGTAACCTGCCCCCTACTTCTGCCTTAAAATTTCCTCTGTGTCTCTCCTTTGGCTCTCATGACTGGAACAGTTTCCCTGCTATTTGTGACAGCGGTGCCTTGGTCCCGTGCCACTGTCCTCTTATTTGAGGTTAGGCAGTGGACAATGACTTTGATGACAACTTGCTTGTGTGGCCATGCTTCATTACAAACCAGATAAACAATTTCATAGATGGACATTCTATGAATATCATATATGTAATGCAAATCAGTTTAGTCTTTCCAGTTTCTTCAATGAATGTAAAATGAAGCCAAGCACTGGCCTGCAGAGGAATGAAGCTGGGTTAATTAGCATTGATAATATACAGCTGTGGGCTGGCTTCGGGGGTGGTGGGTTGGCTGATGTGGATAAGGTGCAGCTCTGGCTGGTAAAGTTAAGTGGTTGAGAGCCAATGAAGGGAGAGCAGCCAAGGAAGAAACAAGAGAAGAAGAAGCAAGAGAAGAGAGAGCGGGCCCTGGATGAGGTGAGACAAGCAGAAGGCAGCAAAGGGACTGGCATGAAGAGTTTGCTGGTATGAGATGGTAAAAAGACCTTGTTGCAGCCAGCTAGTTTGGAGAGTGCTGTGACACTGGCCTCTGATTCTTCTACAACAGGCTGCACTGTCTTTTAAATGGCAACCTGAAAATTCCAGTTACAGCAAAATGAGATTTAACACCTCTTTCTCTTACATGTTCAAATGTAATTTATATTCACATTTAACACAGTAAATATAATTGTGTGGATTATTTCATTCCTTTCCAATGTTTACATGTAGAAATTTTTATCTTTTATAAGTCTGTCACTTTTTCTAATGTATATTTAGTTTGCTCTAGTTAAATAGAGATATTCTGTATAGGAACAAATTTTCATTCCTATATGGTGGAAATATCACAGGTAAACTTTGTATGAAATATTAGAATTACAAAACATGAGGGGGTTTTGTTTCTTTGTTTTATATACTGCAGAAGTGGAAAGGGTTAGGAGGGCCCTTTCCAAAGATACAGAATATTGATATTATTCCTCAAACCTCCCATTCTTCATAACTATGTCATAAAATTATGTCATTAAAAAAATTCTCTTTGAACATTTTGGAAAAACATTACATTTTGAGCATTTGAGCAAAAGCAGATTTTTTATTTTGCACAGTTTAATTTAAAAAAAGATATAATTAACAGAACTGTGTATCTGCTGCCAGAGTACATCAAATTAATACACATGGTCAGGGTTAAGGCTGCCCCAGGTAATATTTGATAATTACAAGATGAATGAATCTAAGAGTGACAAATTGTGATTACATTGCAGATAGCATTTTTAATTACATACTGTTTGATTCTCCTCTTGTCGTAACGTATACATTAGACAGAAAATTTACATTAAGATTTTTTCCTCTGAGAAAAATCTATTTTATCTTTTACATGAAATTCAACTAACTTTACTGAGAATGCTAAAGGAATGTTTACAAAATCATAAAATTTGTTTCTATTTTTTTTTTTTAATTTTGCTATTAATTCAGAAGCTGGTGGATTTTCCCAGCCAATAGCATTTCTTTACCATTTAAGAAGACATCAGTAGTAGTGGTATTGCATGATGCTGACATACTGTAACAAGGCATAGCTGCTGAAATCTTTCATTTTGGTTTTACAGAATTTGTACTTCACACTGATTGAAACAGCTTTTCTTTTTCTATCACGGAACATTCCCTGCTTGAATTATGTTTAAGGTATTTGCATTTTAACACAGGTGATATATGAGTGGAAATGACCTTCAAAAGATCAAAACCTCCCACAGAGTGAGAAAGACTCCAGCTTTCATCAACTGTACAGGCAAATGGTGAGATACACTGTGTTAAATCCAAATTAATTGAAAATTTGATGTAGGATATTATAAAATTATTGGTCACAGTTCCATAGTCAGGGCTGAGTGTCACATTTATATACTTTATATTCACAGTCTTGAAACTCATTAAAATCTGCAAAGATAACACTGGGCAAAGGAAAATATGTATTATAAATATTACAAGTAAATGTAGACTGCTTAAGCTAATGCATAAATTTCACAGTGTTAAGATGGTATCGTGGCTAAGGTAAGAAGAGGGGGTCTGAAGATGTTCTGTTCTTTCCCCAGCCCTGCTGCAGACTTGCAGCTCTGTAGATCATGCCAGCACAGGTACCAATGTCATGTAACAGCAGATTTCTGTGCACGCTGAAGTCCCAAATTCCATACAATGATCAAAGCAGATATGTAGGTAGTAGGGCCACCAAATCTGGGTTAAGCACATGAATCCTCAGATGACTGTTGCTGGGCAGGGCAAGAAAGCAACAGCGCCTGAGGGAAGGATGCCCAAGAGTGCAGTGTACAGTAATCAAAACATCTCGCTTCAGAAAGTTTTGGGGATTTTTGGTATTATCATTATAGTCAGAGGTCTCCACAGGGCAGTACTCCTAGAGGTCACAGGGGTACCAGTGACCTGCCCTTAGCCCATACACGGACACATTTGCAGGAGCTGTTCCTTCCATTGCGGTTAAGAAAATCGTGATTACTGATGCTGCCTGCTAGTAGTGACTCTGTCCTCACATGTGGCGATAGCCGTGCCGTACCTGAGCTAAACACAAATGGAACAGAAAACCAGTCCCCAAAGACATTTAGTTTAAAGCATGGTACAAGTAGAGCAGGGATATAAATAAATGTTATGTTGAGATAACTGGGGAAAGAGTTGGCTTTGTGGAGTAATATGTAATGATAGCTCTTCATGAGCCACAAGGTAAAAGTGAGTATTTTCTTTATCTAAAAGTGCTACATACAGAACATAAATACATTATAAATATACATAGTTATTAATGCTTTTCTGCATATATAAATCAAAGAATGTAGAAAGGAACACAAACATATTTTATATTTCTGTCTGATTTCCTAATCCTGTAAGATTTTACTAATATTTGCAGTCCTCTAATATTTTGGTGCTTGCTGAGAAACTTTCAACAAGCAGATTTTTACCTTCAAGGTATAAATAGCTATAGGGGGAAGAAGACAGGTGTTTAAAAGAATTAAGAGTTGAAACTCTTCAAACTAGAAAGTGTCTCTGACGAGAAAGCAATTTTTGTTTGCTTTATGGCTTTATCCTGAAAGAGATCAGAAAGCTGTTGAGGATTGTAAGGTATGTATACATAAGGTTATTCCATTTGATTTAGCATTTGACAGGATGTATAGACATTTAAAATCCCTCTACATACTTTGAACTTCTTACTGAAAGGCAAAAAGTCTTTTCTCTTTGAGATATAGTTGCTCAGCTTACATTAAAGAGTTCAACAGATTCAGTAATGCGGAATAATACTTTGGCTTTTTTTTAATCACAATATGCCCAGTCACTAGTCCCAACCTGAAAAAGGAAATAGCTCACAGTAAAATGTAAGTTGATGATGATGAGAAAATGGATCATATAAGGAACTTCATACCTGATTTTTTTGGAATCTGATAAGCCAAATCAAATGAAATGTTTAAAGTCTGTCAAAAGGTGATATCCTCATGAAGTCCTTATCACATACGTAATACCAACATCTTAAGGCACGAGTTTACAGAGTTCTTGTATATGTTAGCACCTCCATAACAAAAATCACTGATGTGAATGCTCTAGCCAGTTGAAGATTCAAGTCTGGATCAGAATTTCAGAATTGGATCACAAAGTAATTTCATCCTGTTTCTCTGATAACATTTGCTTTGACTTAGTAGCTCTGTTCTCTAGGAGAAACAACTTGTTCATAGCCCAACTTTTTTTTTTTTCTTTTTCTTTTTTTTTTTCAAAAAATACCAAATAGTTTGTCCCACAATCTGTATTTTGGCCAGGTCACGGTGTACATCTAGCAGGGTTTCTCTTTCACTTAAAAGAATCATTCAGTCAGGGGTCACTGGCATAGGCAATCAAAGGTACTCCCTTGTCATTGCTGTAAATCCATATTTTCATGCCATGGTAGTATGCCTCAATTTGTCTTATGAGCTTCTACTGAGACCTCTTTCAGACAGGAAGATTTTTTTCACTAATGTCTGTCAGTGACAGGATTTGTCTATTATCTAGTTGAAATAGGAAACTGCATCTTTTCTTTTTTTTTTCCTAAGATTTTCTCTATGCCTCTTATAGTACATTCTTCTGTCAGGGTGACACTTACATTAATGCATCTATAATTTTGATGGCTAATGAAGCACCAATCCAGAAAACCACTGATGTTTTTCTCCCATGCATGGTGAAAACTCAGACTAAAGCTTTAGGATTGGCAAGTAGGATTATCAAAACTTGAGCTGTGCAGAAACATGCTCCATTAGCCTTACCTCTGTCACATTAGACGCTAACCTCTGAGCCATAGCCCTTTTTGTGCTCTGGGATTAGGGGCAGGACTATGGATCAAGCTGCAATACATCAGTCTGGGTTTACCTGGTATACAGGGTCACAGCAAGGAAAAGATGATGTCATATCATTTTCTTTCTGGTTGTAGAGTACAAATGTTCATCCAACAAACAAAATCTCAATGGAGTTTTGTTAGAAAACATCTGGAGTTGCACACTGAAGGCTTTCCATACTGAACATGTAGGTATTACAAACAAGTGTGGCCAGAAATGCACATCTGATTACATTCAGCAGGCAGCGGGGTCCTGTAGCCTTGTCCAGGAAACATTGAAAGGTCAGTTTAAACGAACTATAAAAATTATTATTAAACCACAGAGTTTTCTTACTCCTGAAGAACACAAGAACTGTCTCAGGACTGACTGTCAGCTGATGAATTAATCTGCCTTTCTTTACTCATCCTTCTGCCTTCAAAACCACCACCCAAATTCAGTGATATTGTCACGTCAGCATCCTCTAGCCTGCTGTAGCCACCAAGAGGTGATCTAAACTGAAAGGTGTGCTGACTTTTTTTGATGTAGACATGTCAGAGAGCGCTCAGGCAAACAACTCACTAGGCAGATCACAGGGAGCAGAAATCCGCAGTAGGGGTAGTGAGCAGCTGCTGGGGGAGCCTAAAGCAGTAACCCACTCAGCCAGCACAGATGGAGCTGGAGAAGGTCACAGCTCCATAGGGCAAGGCTACAGCCTCTGCAGTGCCTTGTAAGATCAAAGTAAAACACAACCCCTACAAGGGACACTTGCAACATGAACGCTTGGTTTGAATCAGAAAGGGAAGCCACCCAGCACAAGTTTGCAGTGTGCTTCTTGGCGAAGAGGAAAAATGAATGGACAAAAACCCTAAAGACAGGAGGCACTGTGAGGGTTGCTGTGTTGTGAAAACCAGCACTGATCACAGTTTGCATCACCTTCTGCGAAGGAAATAACACCCTGAAATACACAAGCAGTACATGGCAGAAATAATAGCAAGATGTCCAGGAGGATTAGCAATTAGATGGCTTGCTCTTTAACAGGTTAGCAGCTTGGCTGAAGCATGGGTGGGTGGGCAGTCACGCAGGCGTGCAGGCACATACGCATAAATCTGTAAACCACAAAACAGCAGCCAGGGCTCAGGAGCTGTCAGTGTCCTAATAGAGACATTTTAAAATATAGTCTGTGAAATGGTTATGTCCCTTCAGAGGATCAGCGTGCTCTGCTGCAGCCAACTTGGTGCTATGCAGGCACTGTGGTGAAGGACACTTGACTCATCGTTACATTGAGAAAATGCCTTCCCTTTGTAGCCTCCCTCCTCTTCCCACACTCCCAAATATTTTCCCAGGCAGGGTAAAATTTACTGCAGTTGGGTCTGGCAGTGTCTTCTTGCCCCTGTAGGCATGCATGCAGGTAAGAGCTCCCCTAAACAAGCAGCAAGCTCTTCTGGATCTCTGACCTTTGCCATGTGGGATTAGAGACAAATCAAACAGCATCCTCATCTCCTCTTTTTTTCTCTTAGTGTCAGGCTGCCAGGCTAAATGCCTCAGTTGTAGATCAGTCTGGAAGAGTAAAAGGGTCAGCCCAAATCACTCATTGATTCATTCCTTGAGTTCTTTGTAGGTTTTTTGATGGTACTTACAAAGGGTACTTATGCAGAGAGTTGTTGTTTTTACCGACACTTGGCCACTATGAACATCCTTTATGTTTCGTGTCAGCCACCAAACAACTGTCACTGTGACTTACCACTCATCAGCCACCACAGAAAGGTATAAACTGGCACCTTTATCTCTTCAGGTCACATCCTGACCACATGCACTTGTCCTACTGCATGCATGACAGCTTTAACATTCTCATGTTGCTGCCTTTCCATGTAATGGCAGCCCTTTCCTCCAGGGAGTTCAGAAGAAAAAAACAAACAGCAAGCAGTGTTGCAAGAAGTGGTTTGAGGAGAGTTTAGGAGGCAGCCATCCAAAATGCTACAGGCGAAGATGTGGACCCCAGAAGTCTAAATGTGACAAAGGTTTAGCAATAGCAGCATCCAGCCTACATTTTTCATGTTATATTTTGTTTATCATCTGCAAGATAAAAAACAGATGGAAATAATAGGTTGCAGGAAAATGGGTGTTGTGTGGCTTCATAGCCCTGACCAAGCCTGTATGGCGCCTGTCCCACTGCCTGACCAGTCCTGTCCAGCCTGACCCATTCTCGCAGACACAAACCCACTATGTGCTGTGGTGTTGTCGTGTAGTTAGGATTTATTTGCATACCTCCTGAAAGATGTATTATGAAGAGTGAAACGAAGTAAAGAAGTTGTGTTGTGGTAGTTCTGTTAGTTTTGTTACGGTTGAGATTTCTGAAAACAGGATGCAGATTTGATCAGTAGTGCTGACTTCTGTATCTGAATTATGAATGAAGTAAGTAAGGATTATTGGGATTATCCTTCATTCTTTGTCTTCCTGTCTTTTCTTCCTCAAATTCATGGAAGCAGGGGCTCTCTTCTACTATGTCTGCAGGGTGGCTGGCCCAGGCTGGGCCCATGGTTGTTCTAGGAGTGTAAATAACTTCACCTGTGCAAATGCTGACTGGAGCTGTGCACAGGAGAGGCTGCCTGCCTTAATTTTACTCTCTGGCTTTAACTAATAAAATTAGCTGAGAGTATGTTATTCCCATCCTTCTAGGAGGGGAAGAAATGGCATATTTTGTCTCTCTGACAGGTTCCAGGAACTTGATGTACTTCTTTTAATAGGATAGATGCTTGTATAATTGTTAACAACCATTTTACAGCCTCTTCCCTGTGACTGGTGCTGATTCAAGTTACTTAAAAGTGAAGCTTCATCACTTTTCACTTCTGTTAAGGAAACCTTAGAGAGCTATGCCAAGAAATACCAAGAAATAAAGCTCTTTTATGACTAAGAGTCTGCCCATTCTAAAACTCTTACTTCTAAAAGATGAGTTTGGGAGAAAATATTTTTTTTATCTTGACTATATAGAACCCTCTACAATCAATACATTTCATTCTATTTAAAATGTCTGTTTTTTCCTTTGATTCTTTTTCATGGAATGCACTGTGAATAAACAGTAATTTTGTGACCAAGCAAATGCACGATGCAATGGGCAGTATAACAATTAGGAGTAACTTTATATTCATGGTCTACAGATATTGAGTCTCAGGGGTGGTTTTCCTCCTTTATTTTTTTTTCTTTAAAGTAAGGCTTCCAAGACAAACTTTAAACAAAACTTTAAAAAATAAAACCCAACAAAATAACCAAATTTTTATTTTATTATTGGGCGTCAGACAGTCATGTACCTCAGACAATCTGGGCCAGAGTTATTCTTGAGGCTAATTAGTAAAACGCCTGAATGGTTCAAAAGGTGATGTGCAGGGGATAAAGCAGTATTTTAACATTCAGGATGGATTATCTAGTAAAATTTGAGAGTCCCAAAGGGTTTCCATATATCACTGCAGGAATTCTGCCTGTGGTAAAGCAGAGCTGTTAATCATTAAATCTGTTTTGCTTAAAGATTATTTTTCTTTTAATAATACTTTCCTGTTTGTTTCTTGGACTTGATAGTGCTTCTTTCAATCAACCTGCTTTCCACAGGAATGTCATTAATTTTTCCAGAACCAAAAAAGTTTATTTTTAAGTCTGGCCAGTAGTGACTGGAGTGACAGAAAGCAGGAAAGAAGCGACAGCTGAAATGAAATGCCGGCTTGAAATTGTCGCTGATCCTTGTGTCCTAAGGAACTTGCTGTGCAAAGCTGGGCTGCTTCTCAACTGTTTTTTCAACTTCAGAGAGTGAAGACCTGTCCTGGCCGAGCCCTACAGAAGGGTAAATTTAGGGCGCTTTGGTGCTCAGTGGATTTGGGCATTCCAGTATTCCAACCACTCTCCATGGTCTCTCCAGTACTTGCAGGTGAGATCTTTTGCCAAGCAGAAATCCAGCAGTAAAAGAAAGAGGCAAGTCAGCTCCTGCAGCGGTAAGTTGCTCTTATTTGGGTTACAGGTACAAGAAACCAATTTTCAGACTCAAAATGCCTCAGGCTCAGCATCTTACAAATTCAGGTCAGCCACTCCCCAGGGAGGGGAGCCGAGCTCACCAGACACCTTCCCAACCCCAGGGCCTCTCTCCTTCTTTCTGACATTTCCAACTCCTCAACGCGAGTGAGGCAGAAGGGTTTTGAGTCCCAGGGCAGAGGGATGCTCCTGGTACCCCCTTTCTTGCCCAAACCTTGCTAGCAATCAAGGGTCTGAGATTAACCCTTTCCTCTGCCCTGAGACTACATACCCAAACAAGCATGGGGAAGCAATCACAGCAAAGAAAGCATTCATCACACACAGTCTTTTCTGTTAATTTGGGTTCAAATGGGCTAGAACCAGCCCCAGCAGACTCATTGTTTTTCTTCCCTGTATTCTCTTTTTAAAACAAAATGATATACTATGGCCTGAGACAAACTGTATGTTGACTTAGTATCAAAGTACTTTTGGTTCTTTTTGCTTGGACAGTAAGGATCAGCTGAGGGGGTAACCTGCTGGAACATATCTGTTGAAGAAATGAGGTCCTTAGAAAAATATGGTTTTGGGCATGTAGGATCTGCAGGTTGAAGTCTGTGAGTTCAGGTTGGCTTTGTTTGGGATCTACTGTACTGGGATTAGAATTGACTGAAATGTTGAAAGATGATCCCATCTCAATTACATTTTATCTCAGGTTCTGAGTTTTGTTTGTTCTGTCATGTTTTTAACTTGGTTTGTTAAATGCCAAGTATAACAGTAAGAACAGAGTTATCCTTTTTTTTTTTTTTTTTTTTTTTTTCCCCTCATTTCATTCTAATTTTTTGAAGCGTCTCTAGCTTATGGACAATAAAAATATACTGAAAGAAAAGATGTGAACTCCGTGTTTTCATGCAGTATAAATTTAAGAGAACTGGAAGTGCTGAATCAGTAGACTTTGAAGAAGATAAAAGAAAAACGAAAGAGTAAAAATATTTAAATGGTATATATTTTAATATGTGTAATGACAAAAATAAAAAAAAAAGGCAAAAGAGCTAAATATAATCTGTTAATGCTGATTCTGTCCTCCTAAAGCTACTGTATTTTGAAAGATAAAATCAATGTCTTTTTCTTTTGTACTAACTCTAATTAACACAGTCCCCAGAAAATCAAAAGGTTTCACCATTTAGTGGTACCACTTGCCACACTACACCACAGACATACCATATTTCTTTTCTCTTTGCCTCCTCCCAAAGGTAACCTTTTTGGTTTTTGTTTTTCCAAGAGAATAATGACCAGCTGTGACTATGTTGATTACATCATGAAATAAGTAAGGGAACATGTGAATATGTTGATTACATCATGAAATAAGTAAGGGAACAACCAATATTTCTGGCTAAATTTTTTGGGCTTCATGATTAGGGTTTCAGTGTTTCTGCTGGATTGTAGATATTTAAGATGTGCATGGCATTGTTCCCTGTATGTTCTGTTTGATGTATATTACCAGCCCCCCTGACACTGACCTTTCTGGCAGTCACCTCTTTCTGGATCTGAAAGCAGGTATGTCACACTATGTCAGGTCCCAGAATTACTGTTAAGTCTCCTTTAAACAGAATTCCACACCCAGCTCATCTTGTACCTAAAATAAATGGCTTTTGCCATATTTTGCAGCTATTTCTGATGCAATAGAACAAAACACCCTTCTTTTGTGTTAAAAAACCCATAACTGACATTTATGCAGCACAAAAACCTTCCCAGTATCCACTAGGGCAGGCTTTACATACAAGGCCTCCAGCAGCTCAGCTTGTGTGAAAGGCACAGATTTGCTGACGCACTTCTTAAAGGTTTCAAAGGAGCTCAGTAGCAAAAAAACCCTCCTATATATGTATCAGTGAATTCAGCATACGACAGAGAAGTTTTCCAGCAGTAATATTCAAATAGCTCATAAAATGTGAAATTTTCTTTAAGCTGCAAAATTAAAATTCCTGCAAAGTAATCAGGTGAACTCAGGCTACAAGGATACCTGCAACTGCAGAGAATGAAAACTTAGTCCTCTGGCACGGTCGGTTTGAAGTGGATGATCACAGTGGATGGTGCCTGTCAGCATCAGTCAGCACTCTGGAAAAGATCTGCTGCTTTTTGGTTTGGCTGGTTTTTGGTAGGTTTGGGGGTTGTTTTGTTTTGTTTGTTTCTTTAAGTAGTACAGAAGTTTTGTAAGATCATAGGGAATAGTAGGTACTTCAGTGATGAAAAATTCTGCAAAATGGCAGAATATTTTACAAAATGTCAGTCTTTTTCAATCTATGCCATATATGCCTTGCCTAAGGCAAATTCATATAAAAATTAGGCTATAGGAAGATTTATTGGCTACCTGCTCATTTTAAATTTAGTTTTCTCTTATCACATTCACATGAGGTATAACAGTTATGCATACGTGAGTAGTCTTAATTACAAAGCACCTGCTCAAGTTATAGCATCATTTACTTCAAAATATGCTGCTTTTTCCCGGTCCCCAGTGCTATGGATATTGGTTAGACAGTCTTTATTGAACCTGTCAGGGTATCTGCACAACCTTCCTCTTGAAGCAGAAAACATTTGTGCAATAATTTTAGGATGTTACAAGGGAAAGTCTTAACCTGGACCAGCTGATGGGGTGGAGTGGCCTGATACTTGAAGAGGTCCATCAGTTTTAGTTGTTGCTGCTGTATTAATTGATGTTAGCTAGCATGCTTCACATTGGCCCAACTCACCTGTAAAGAGCTTCTCTGCTCCAAGCAACTAAAATGGATGGAAGAGTGGTTATATTTGCTGATTTGGTTAAACAGAAGTAATTTTATTATTTTTTTAAGAAACCTTCTTTTATTTATGCTCATGAGTTTAGGAATGCCAAGCTCCACTAAGCAGTGAGAGTTTACAGGTGTGGTCACATGTACATCACATAGCTTTGGGATTTGCCTTGGTTCATACAGGAGCTGGGTCTCAGTCTGAGGTTTACTACTGAATCTCTCAACTCTGGGTCATGAAAATACTAATTTTTGTGGCAGTGCAGAGGCAAAGAAAAAGAAGGGCATGGTAGTCAGGACTACTAGTGGAGTTCCTATAGTCCACCTGCAAAATTCAAAATGCACCCTGAATCTTAAATAATGTTTTTGAGCTTCAGTTAAAGACTCTGGTGAGTCTGGCCCCTCAAAACTAAGCAGTTTTGAGTAGGAACTAACATAGACGAAGCAGGGAGCAGCAGACAAAGGCAGAAGGTAGCTGAATATTGACAAGTCTAACACAGCAGAAAGAGGAAAATGGCTGTCGAGGAGTCAGTCAATCACCAGTTTGGGCCATGTCAATTGATGCTTATTTAGGCTCAGTTTGAAAGAAGGTCACAAGAAGCCTTGTTCTGACTTCATTGGAAGAGAGAATAGCATCTGGAGAACTCTCAGAACAACCAGCAGGCAGGGAGGTCTTCAGCAAAAACACTTTGAAGAATAATCCAGGTCTCAGGGAGCCTGATAGGAAGCATTAAAATATACTGTACTTTTACATGTTAAAGCGCTATGCCTATATAACTGAATAGTGAAAAGTCTGAAAATGTTTAGGATCAATGTGTGTGCAAAGATGGTCTGAGAACAGAACATAGCTTGGTCTGCAATTTTGTGCAAGCCACTGAAGTAGTAATTTCTTAGAGGAAAACTGATAAAAAGTGCTAAATCTTCTAGGTTAAATTCTCCTCAGTTTCCTAGGCATACCGTCAGAGTCTCAAAAAATCTGAAGAAAAGACAGCCTAACTTTTGAAAAGAAAAGAATGAAATGAAATTTTCACAGGATCCTTACATTAGAGCCGGAGGATTTTCTTCAGATGGGAATAACTCATCGTTGCTGAAATAAGTTTATTTCCTTATCTGACAAGCTCTGGCAAATTAGGCATGCCTCCCAGCAGCCAGGCTCTTGGTGCGGCTGCTGCTGACATCAGGGCGTTGGAATGTGTCTGCAGCACATCCACTCCAAGGGTTACCAGTCAGCCCTTCCCTGAAACGAGGTGTGAGAAACTACTGCGCTTCTAATGAGGCCACTTCTATCTTTGTTAAATATACTGTTTATGTTAAAGATGTTTTACGATCATTTAAAGTCAAACCAGAGTGTGAATTCACCTGACGTGAGAAAGCACAGCTGGGAGAAAGATTTCCTTCTCAGCAGTTTTTTTCCCCCCTTAATACCTTCACTCTGGGAATTTTAAATACATTTGCTTATTTGTCTTAGTTCAATTTCCTCTTCTAAGTTTGTGTTAAAACCTTTAGTCATTAACTCTGTCTTGAATAAATACTGAAGAATGAATAGATAGCTAGAGACATCAAGCCCCAAACACCTCTCCAGCCCTGAAGAGGTAAGAGTCATATCTAGCTCCACTTCACACTCCTCTGACACCACTTATCAATAGCAAAACACTGGGACAAATTTCAGTCAGACTTCAAAACATCCCTTTTCCACTGAAGAGTTTAATGTACATCCTGCAGAAGGAAGAATTGCAGCAAAGCCCAGCTGAAAAATGTGTTGGCACTTACACAGCAGGAGAGCACAGGACAGCAGGTAGTGGCTTTCTAGCAAAACCTATGAGCCAGCCCCCAGGTTGAAGACTGCTAAAATCACCTTTCTTGAGAGGTAGCAGCTCCTGAATGCATTCAGGGCTTCACAAGAGCCCACTGAGGGGGTGAGGGCTGTGTTCCACCATGCCACCTGTGGCACCACAGATGCTCCGTGGTCCACCTGTATCAGGATGCTCTAACTCCTCTCCCTTCCTCTTCAAACACTAGCAGTCTTCTTAAAGCTGCAGCTAGAGCCTTGGATATTCCAACATTAAATTCCTAAGCTCCAATTGTTCATGGGTTTCATGCTGATCTGTACTTACACTCACCTTTTCCAGAAATGAAAGTAGCAAAGGCATCCACACAAACACATATATGTAAGCCCTGATCTGAAGATCACTTTGATGATCCTGCAAGTATAGCACAGCACTCCCACTTCATGGAAGGTTATATCTAATAGCTGAGATATGGTAGCTTCCTAAGCAGCTTCTCAGGCCAAGTTTTTTCTAAGACTTTATTCTTAATTTTTTTCACTGCAAAGTGAAATAAGTCAGTTTAAATGACTAAGAGGCCAGGCAAACCTCTTTGATTTGCTCTCAGAAATTGAGATGTTGGTAAATATGGCTGAGAAGAGCCTCTTAACTGATAGTCAGAATGTTCCTGTTATGCATCCAAGAAAATTGTCATCTTTAATGTTTTTTTTTCGAAGTATTGCAAAGAGCAGATACAGCCAAGGTAGTCTAGGAAGCTCCCACCTCTTTAGGATCCTTGTAGGTACAGCTGCAAGCTGTTAAGCAGCTTAGCTAAAACTGTAGGAAAGGAATAGCCTCTCTAATGACCTTTCAGTTATAGATCTCTGAACTATAGCGTGATCCTGCTCTTTGTGCATCCGTGTGGTCTGAGTATCAGGATTTCTTTCAAGAGGTCCTTAATCCACAATCCACTAGGGAAGTACCCTTCTGGATGTTTTCTGCATGAATACTTGGGCAGCTGCAGGCTCCGTGCTCAGCCGTAGGACTGTGCAGAACTACTTACTTGTGAGGTAGGTTATTGTGTGGATGCTGTTAGAAGATCGTTTGCTCTGGAAAAGATATGCAATATCTGCTGCAAAACCTGGAAAGCCAGCTGCAGATTTCTCAAAAACTATTCCTAAATATCTGAATTGAGCTGTGGAGCCAATGTGACTTCAGGGTCCAAAGACTAAGGGGGAAGTCATGGGCTTATCGACAGTGGGGTTAGTTTTGCTTTTTCCCTATTCAGACCTTTCTGAAGATTGCATAAAACATTTTAATATAGAAAACCAAAGCTATGCAAAATGTTTACAGTGAAACCAAAACCATGTTACAAATTTGGAATCCAGCATGGGTGTTAGTCAACGCTTGCATGCATCTTGTGAAAACTGCTTTGAGAGAAGTCAGGCCAGTGCATGGTTTTGAGCCAGAATTATGGGAAACAGAATGCTTGGCTGAGTCTCACATTGCATGCTCTGAGTTCATTTCAACCTGAGAATTATGCAAAATTGGGAGCATGAAAATTCCCATGGATCAATACTGGGAAATGCACTGAAGAACAGTTTCCATGATTCCTTAGACCTTCAGGGCTAGCATTTGGTGTTGTTTAGTATACAGAAGCTGTTTGTGATTTTCATGACTAAGGTCTTCAGGAAAACTCTACTTTGACGAATTACTGCAGATCACTGTAAGATGGCTTCTCTGTGTTTATTTTCTTCCTACCAACATACTACAGAAAAAGAAGGCTTAGCATAAACATTAACCTAAGTACGTATAGCTGATTTATATGAAATCTAAGATGTAGATATGTATTTCTAGAGTTAAGATGCAAGCTGCATTTTGAAGTACCTTTTGGAAAACGCCAGAAATGTAAAGTAAAAATGAATCCACTGGTATACACTCATGTTCAGAGCCAGTCATGAAGAAAACAAAAAGCTTTAGACACATCCAAGGAGTAGTGGGGGTAGCAAAAGACTAGATAATTCTGTGCAACTTCACATGGCCAGTGTAGTGTAGAGTGTGTGAAGGGGGAGGGGAAAGGTAATACAGAAAACTGTTATTCTGTGAAGAAATGGAAAAGACCTGGAATAATTTGGGACATGGACAGAAAAAGATGAAGCATTAGGTTTTTCAAAGGCATAGAGTGTGTATGAGGAACACAAAAAAAGCCCCAATAAAAATGAATGAAAATGAAAGACCTGTGCATTTTGCATGTAAAAAAGATAGTTCGGTGTCATATAAAAAACTCTGCTTTAGCCCTGTGTAAATTCTTTAATTCTGCTTATAGTTGGCCTCAGTACTGCAGGAATCCAGTCACATTTCCACACCTTAAAAATGCCAGAAGCTCCAGCTTTTTGTTGAATAAAAATCCAGTAGCAGAACCATAAGCTGCTCACTGGAGGACTCTTTCTGGGAGGAAGAATAGTAGATACAGCACTAGTGTGTAAACAACTCCCTCAGCCTTTTTACTCACTTGGAGGTCCACCTGCTAGTGGACATAAGGGGGTAGAAAGTAAAAACAGTTTATCAGCCACAAAGAATACAAATAATTTATCAGTTGAAGACAGACAAACAAGAGGAAAAGAGGAAGCCTAAGTCATACCAGTGCCTTCAAGTTCACAACAAAGGTGGAACAGTTTCTGTTGGCAAGTCCGAGCTGCCTAAAGCAGAGGTATAAAAAGGACACGGTAGGTAGAGGTACCATAATGCAAATTGTGAGGAATTTACCCTGATGTAAATAGTTAAAGAAAGGCTTGGGCACTGAAAAAAAAGAAGAAAACAATTTTTGGCTCTCTTGAAATTACTTGCCAGCCTAAGTAAATGTATCACTGAGGGTTCCTGTTTACTCATTTCACCTGATTTTGAAACTTAGTCTTTTTCTTTCAGCTTCCAGCTGCAAATAGTTGGGAAATCTGACCATATACTTAGTAATGGAAAAAAATTTCCCTTTCATAAACTTTGTAATTTCTGCCTCCTAATCACCACAAACGTCCCGTCATTCTTTTGGAAGATGAGACATACACCCTATAAATATTTTGCTTACATGAGTACTTATTATCATAATCTTCCCCACAGTCTCAGTTTTTTTCATACAACCATGGCTCCAAAGCCTTAAGTGTTTCTAAAGTAGTTTTGCAGTACTCTTTTCAGGTCTGTACTACTCTAGCCTATTGGAGGCCACCTCCATTAAAAGACTGACATTGTTTTGCATTTACTAGTGTTTTAAGAAGAATATGGGTTCTGATGACGATGAAGACTTATCCAGGGGTTTACTTGGAATCTGTAGCAACCGGTGAAGACTCTTACCTTTCAATGACCAGATTTGGTGTTTAGTACGTTGAAGTTGTCCAGGAGCAACAGACAACTTATTGCTTCTGCTTACATTCCATCACTGTGCAGAATGTCATTGCCATTATACATACTGAATGAAGGAGCTTAGAGAATGGAAATAGCTGTAATTCTGAGTCCAGACATTAAATTCATATAGGCATAGTTTACAATACCTCTCCCTGACATCAAGAATGCCAGGGAGCCTTTGCTAAGGGTAGGTGTAACAAGAACAGGTGTTTCTGATGCAGGAGTACAACCACTTTTACAGTGTTAATTGCCACCCTCATTTCTGTAGTGTATGCACTTGGAAAGGCAGTAACTCTAGGAGGAAAAATTTTGAAAACAATTATCCCAGGTTCCTTATAAGAAGAGTCTTATATAGTGCAATGAGCATAAGCATTGTAGAAAATAATTTGCTTTTTGCCCTTAAAAAAACCCAAACTGGTCAATGGTGTAGCAGATATAAGACTGAAATCAGAATGTGCATGCACTGTAACTGAACTGATGAATTAGTATACCGAGAATCTGGAGGTGATATCAGAGGAGAATACTAATGCGCACTCATGGTTCAAGTTAAATATCCTGAAAAGCTGGGAGTCTTTTGGCTTGAAGTCATGCTTAGCTTTCCAGCCCCAAAAATGTGTCTTTCCTTTTTCTTACTAAATCTATCTGCTGTAGGTGTTACCTAGCAGCTGTACAGCCCACTTTATCAGGAAGTGTGCTGGAGTTCAGATACAGTTTGTTATCTGTGCTGAAGTGGCCACCCTGTTAGACAGCAGCAGCCCTGCATGTTTGCATAACTCACAGAATATCTTCAAGACATAATCCGTCTGATCTTCTCACTACAACTGTAAAGGAGAAAATCAGTTTTCCCGTGAAACAACATCCTTAAACTTAAAACTGAATTTACACTCTGGCTGCAAGAGCCCACATGCAGCAACTGTGAACTTGCCAGGCCACCTTGTTCACAGACCTAAAGCAGCAGCAGGATGTGTCTCAGCCACCTGTCTTGCACTACAACTTTTATTTGTTTGATAACAACATCCAGAGTAGAGAGCTTCTGCAAGAGAGTCAGGCAAAATGAGATACAAAGTGATCAGTTCTAAGCAAGATTACCTTGCTGGTCAGATTTACAGTCTGTCTCAGTACTGGCAGTATAGCAGGGACTTCTAAACGCTGCAAAATTAAAGAGAATTTTTCAGGACATAGGCGAAAAGGAGTCTAGATGCCTGATCAAAAAGCCAGTGTAAAATGGAGAAATTCCTTGACAAGTCTGATTCCTGGTCTGATGTCCTCCAGGTTCTTTCAGCGCACAGACCTATGAAGGTTCCAGCTCCTTATAAATAAGAACTGGTGGGTTCTGGCTTTCACAATACTGTCTGTTTTGTAATCTTTATTGGAGTTAACTTTTGATAAAGTTCATTATTTGATTCATATTTTATTCTCATGCTTCACCTTTGAAAAGAAGTCTATACCCCTCAAAACAAACAAACGAACAAACAAAAAAAAACCAAAACCCACCACACAAAAAAAACAGAAGCAAAGGAAAAGTATGCTGAAAAATTAAACAAGCAAAGGGAAGAGTAAGAAGATAAAAATGATCTCTATTATTAGCTACTCAGAATTGGCCAAAGCAGTCTACACAGTATCCCTTTCCTACCTGTCTTTATCTTCATGGCATGGGCTGAGGAGGAATGGAATCTCTAATCACCGAATGTTCACACCATGTTAGATCAGAGAGAATCATATATACTTTTTTTCAGTATCAGATTTCAGTGTACAAATGGCTGAATTCCTCACTGAGGGCATGAGTTCGTGACAACTCTGGCATCTCTTTTTCAGAAGCAGTCTTTCTGAGCATATTTGAGTATAACAGGTGAAAATGAGCTATTTTACAAAGTGAGAGAAAATTTACTCTGCAGACTGGTGCTCTGTTAAAGCCCACAATAAATTCTGTAGTGAAATTTAGTGCCACAGTATTTCTCATATTATCTGTCATGTCAGGAGAGCTCTGAGAGGACAGAAACCTTAGGCTTTTCAGTGTTACAAAGGGCTGGCAGAATTAAAGTGAATCATAGACAAAGGGGCCAAATGTTTTTCAGACATGTCAGCACATAACTGATGAACAGTTAATCCTTCAGTAATGGGTTAACCTGCTGCCCTGTTCTAACCATGAGAAATGTTCCTGTGAGGAGTTCCCTCACTTGTCATTTGGACTGTCAACCTGCTCTAATGAGTTCGCTTCAAAGCCCAAGCTAGTTTATGTACTGAAGCACTAAACCAGCTAATTTTCTTTCTCTGTTGCAGACATTTTATTCTCAAATCATTCTTCCCTTATCACCTCTCTCTCTCAACTGCTTTCCCAGAACCTGATGACTAGTGGGAAAATTCTGCATTGGGAAAACTACTAATGGGTGGACAAAGGGGAAAAGTCAGATTTGAAACAAAATTAAAGGCCTCTTGGAGTTTAATGCTTTGGATTTGGACACTTGCTAGTGTCTGTTTGACACTGTTGTGATTTTTCATTACACTATAATGCAGTTGAGATGGCTGGGTACTATGCTGCTTCTTCAGATTAGCGTGTTTTAACCTTTCAGAAAAAAGCATGTAAAACAGTGGTTAAGGTACTTGTCTGAGAGCCGGGAAACTGGGCAGGGGGGTATAAAGCACACCTTCTAAATGGTTTTCCTAACTCCTGAAGGAACTGGATGCCCAGACTTATAAGTCTGTATTTCCGATAACTCTAAGTGAACCAAGCATGTACCTGTTTGTCTTTCATCTGCTAGTGGGAAGCATGCAGGCGACAAAAAGAATTTCCCCAAGTCTTTGGTAAATCACTGCTGTGCTGCAAACAACACAGAGATGACCTGAATCACCAAAACAATGATGAAGCACAGCTGTCACAGCTGGGGAGTATAGCTCTCCTTTTTCCTTTCAAATGCTGGGGGTGATATTGTTACGAGACTTCACAGACTTCAGATCAGGCACTGCAGCATGTTGGTGTACCTTGTGTTTGGGTATAGGCGTAGTAGCGTGGAGTGTGGTTCACAGCTGTGTGTGCTGCACTGACAGCGCGTGCCAGCGAAAGCAGACCCATAAGCATCAGTGACCAGCCTTCTCAAATGCATGTTCATTTGTACTTTAACCGGGAAGGCATGGCCTATGTTTGCCTTATGGATATTCCTTGGCAACATATTCTCACAACCTGGCAGGATTTAATCTTTTATCTTTCAGTGGTACATAATTATCTCCCAAAAAGCTTTCTGTATGAGCAAAGTTTTTTTCTGACAAGACCAAAGTCCTGAGTTCTGTAGGGAATTTAATGATTCCACAATGCAGAATTTAATCTTTTATCTTTCAGTGGTACATAATTATCTCCCAAAAAGCTTTCTGTATGAGCAAAGTTTTTTTCTGACAAGACCAAAGTCCTGAGTTCTGTAGGGAATTTAATGATTCCACAATGTTGGGATTTTTTTTTTTTTTCCGTAAGAGACGCTGTTCCCCAAGTCTATTAATTTTTGGCCAAAATTCTCCTTCCCCTGCTGATGTCCTTTCTTGTGCTCTTTGCCAACTGTCTGCTTGGATCCCAACCTCCAGCTGAGAGATGGAGGCATTTCAAGGATGGGCAGAATAACTCTTTTATGAATATCATTTGTAAATTGCTCTGGGATTGCAGACACTATATAAATATAAGATATCATTACTATTAAACTGTCATTCAGCATCATCCTCTGTTCATTTATTTCTCTTGGAAATAAGATGGAAATAATCTTCACCATAAAAACTGGTTGATAACATCTATTGAAACAGCTGGTACTCTGACTTGTTTAATAGAAGTGGGTTCTTATATGAAGCTTGACAAATGAAAATGATAGTGAACACTGGTTATGTTTCTTAATACATAGTTTACATATCTTTTGCCAAAAGGCACTTGTGAGTCCCTGCCTCATGCCTGCCTGGTCATCTAGAGCTCTTAACTGTATTAAAACAAGTGTTTGTGGAAGCGGCTCTGTAGACCAGGTAATCTATTCAGTCCTACTTGTGCAGTAGCACAAATATTTAAACACGTGTTTGTAGGGACCTTGTGGGTGTGGATTGCTGGGAAGATGGGCTTGACTGAACTGATGGAGAAGCCACTATTTTGCCAGCTGGTGTTTTCTGGAAGTGATGGTTTAAGTAAGTATAGGACAAGTCACAGCTACATATATGAACCTCCAGAAACTGTAAGAACAGGGTTGGGAAGGCAATGTAACACATAGCACTAAAGGATCTGTTTCTCTCATAAAAAAAAAAATGACGTGTTGAACGCATCTATCATTAGCCAGTTCCTTTTGGACAAGGTAGCTATAGAGCTCCTGAGTGTCTCCACTGGAAAGATACTGTAAGTGTGTGCATGTGTGTGCATATGCGTTGGTCTTCCCTCAGGAAGACTGAGGCTTCCTATGGTAAGCAGCGCACTAAATAAAGCATTTATTTCCAGAAAGTATCCCAGCCCAGCCACTATCTGAGTAGAGAGGTGGAGGGGAGCACAGATGGGAGGAAGATTTCAATTTAGGATTTGATTGATCAGAGTTCACCTGTTTTTATCCCAAAGAAGAGCTGTCTATACAATTCAGCTGTTGCAGAACAGGGTCTGTTACGAATCCAGACTTGGCTAGTAAAACCTCTGCAATAAAAACATGTCTTTGATGTCCAGCCCAGTACATAAAACCCAAAAGTATGCTGTTACCAAGGTGAATGGTTTGGGTTAACATCTGAGCAGTTACAAATGTCACAAGCTTGGAGAGATTTAGAAAACCAATTGAAACATCCACTGAAGCCAGGTTTCTGGTTTAAATTTAAAAGAAATGAAAATATCTAATATATTTTATGAGGTTGTCAGGCATGAAATTGCGTCTTTGAGAGTCTGAAAAACACTGTGAATTTAATATATGTATTTTAGGTAATGACATAAAAATAAAAGAGATAGCAAATGATTCATGATGCATTATGTTAAATGCTAGACTATGCAGCAGGGGTGATATATGTTTGAAGATAACATGTGGCGTGATTACGATATTGTCCTTCCTTCTGATAACTACATACCAAGAGAAAAAGAACACCTGGTAGGCTTTCTCTTCATGTGATACAAGCATGATACCACACAAGACAGTCACAAGCTTTAATGTCTAGAAAAAACTCTGCGAAGCAAGGTTTTTATTTTATGGGATAAACACCTTCCCCAGCCTTTCCTAAGAGAAATTACAGGTTCTTGCTATTGTCCTTTTCTGCTCATGAAGGAAAATTAAACTTTGTTGGATGGAGCCATCTCCTGTGTATGCTGGAAGCTCAGCCTATGTCTTGTCTATATGCTTCATTACCTGAAAGAAGAGGGCATGAGAATGAGGGGGAAGCTGAACCCTGCACTTTGAAGGAAGGGGCAGGGGGATGTGTGTGATGAAAGAAGGGAAAGTTAATTTTAACTGCTGAGCACCACTCCATGCAGTGTTTTTTATTTTCCTTGACTAGTGGTGAATTAGAGCACACTCCTGAATGTGTGTTTTCATCTAAGTTTCCACCAGAGCTATTCTTCCAGGGACTATACAATTGCAGCCCATAAATTAATACATATATTTCATTTTTTTCTGCACGAGGAGAATATTTTTCTTGCGTAATCATAAGGATCAATAGAGTTTTTGAGTAACAGTTTCTACTCCTTGAAACTCCTTGAAAGCAAGGAGATACTAATGGAGCATCATGTATTCCTTGCCTCATGACACCAGTATACAGCCCAGTGGTTCCAACTGGTCAATACGGTTTAGACATAATGTTTTTTGGACACAAATGCCAAATAAGGAAAGACGACCAGCTTAATAATTGAGATAATGTAAAAGAAAGGTCAGGCAAAGCAAAAATGTACTGAAAAAGTTCAGTAAATCTTAGGCAAATCTTTCTTTAGCAATATCTGAAGTTTTCATGAAATGTCAGTGACTGTAGCAGGAAGCCATGTATGAGATGCACAACCAGCTGGATAGCAGTATTTCAATCTAGAAGACAAAATCAACACGAATATTGTGTGGTGTTAGTGGGAAGAATGTGGGGAAGCCTCACACTCTTGCTCCTTCATGAGGGTTTAATTTTCTTGGCTTTATGCAATCCTGAAATTTAGTATGCATCTCTGCAAGTTACAGCAGCTAAAAGAAGGATATACCTAACTGGAAAAGCTGAGAGAAATAGACTGCTTTGGAGCAGGAATGTGAACGAACACCTAAGAAGACAGTGTAGTGAAAGTTTTGTGGATTTAGGCAAATTAAAATGCAACTAAGTCTTCAACATTGTGGTTCTTTGTCCCCCTCTGGTGACTGAAAAGCTGCAGAGGTCTGTGAAGCTAAGTCAACATTTGGGCTGAAAAAGAAGGTGGTGGTTGTTGCCATGTCTATTTTGCTTTAAATCCAGACAGTTGCAATTAATGCTTCATTGCTAACAAGCCGCACAGGAGTTTCCTCTTTCATGAGCGATACCTGATAAACCTCGTCACAGAGTATTTCTGGCTAAGTGTGAATTGTCTTCTGCGCCTAATGGGTCTTGATGGAGCTGGAGGCAGGCAGAATCGTTTCCCTGTGGCTAAATGATGTGGTCCAAATGGCCCTGCTTCATGGAATATGAGGACAGTGGATAACTGGCATTTCAGAGTCACAGAGGTGCTTTTTCAAAGACAGTCACGTCTGCGTTCACACTCACATCTGTGTGTTTGTGGGCAGCAGAGGGGCATGCCATTTCATGCCTACCCATGTTACAAGTCCAGAGGACGATTAGGGGCATCAGATCTTTTCCATGGTGTAGCTCTGTTGCACCATTTTGCTAAAACACCAGCTATTCTCGGCTACTTATTACAAGCTTAGTGTAGGAAATGGGCATGTTAACTCATGAAAGTATAGAACCGTCCAACAGGCAGAGTAAGCATTAGTAAGGGATGACTACAGTGAAATATGGGGCTGAAGTCACCAAAATTGCGTCTGACCTCTAGATATCTGTACACTACTGGCCACTGCATTGCATTTAGTCACCCAGGTATCCTAAAAATTACAGGGGGACAGAAAGTGATCCAGAAAAGAAAATGCCAGAAGGAAGCACGGTAAGTGAGGAGTTGCCTAAAATAAACGGCAAGAAAAGCTGAGGACAGATGTGAGTTTGAAGACCTCCCTTCTCCTCCCTGCAAAAGTTAAATGCCCACATTTGCTCAGAGTTCACCCCTCTGCCTCTTCTTCTAATATAAAAATAAAAGGCTGGTTAAAAAATTCGTGGTCAGAAGAGGTAATGGTAGTATAACTCCTTTCTCCCCAGTATCACCATCTACCCAGAGCCCTTGCTTGGGCTTATTAAAGCAAAGTTCCTGTTCCTTCCTCTGTTTGGTTTGAAACCAGATCCTTTACCTTCTCAGTTGTTGGGCACTGCTGTATGCGGCATGGGTTACCCTCAGCCAGCTGGCTGAAAATGTTCCACTTTTCTGTAAAATGTGTAAGTGTTCACTCAGCTAGATCAAGAGCAAATTACCAACATGGTAACCCAGTTTTAGAAAACTAATCTGAGGTGTCTGCAAAGGAAGTTCAAGTCTTTGTGCCAAAAGACTTATATATGCAATACAGAATGAAATCCAGAGGAGACAGCCAATAGCCTAGGTTAGATTATGTTGCCAGAAGATGTGATATTTAAATTTCCTCATCCTCAGGCCATTGAGCCATGACCTCATCCTCATTGGCCATGACCTTAGGTGGCCGTTCTTGCAGGTAGTGTGTAACAGGGCATCACCTCCTTTTAGGTGTGTCTGACGTGAGTCTAGATGTGCTTAACCTCACCTTTCATATAAGCCCTTGAGCAGGGTATTCAAACACAGCTGTAGATAAGAATTTTATATAGCAGTCATGGGATCAGTGCTACCTGGCTTCCTGCCCTCAGGCTAGAGGCAGTTCTACTGTTGTCCAAAGGGAAAAGTATGGATGTGGAAGGCACCTCATTGGCCTTGGGAACTTCGGTACCTTCAGAGTAAGGAAGGACTTTTTCCTTTTCCTTGGTGGAACGTTACATTGGGCATAAGTTTCTTAAGAGGCTATTACAAACCTGTTTCCCTTGGGAATCTAAACAGAAAAATCCATTGTAGCTGGCATTAACTGAGTTAATAGGTGACTTTCCACCTACTGGTGCTACACTCATCAGCTAATAGTATCACCTGCATCTCAAACACTGACTGCAAATACCCGTTTAGAAATATGCTCAACCTGCTTGTTTACTGCTTAAACTGAATTGTCGGAGTAATACATAGTTGCATTGTTCTGTTAGCCATGTCTTCACTCTGTTTTTGTATAGAACTCACCCTTCAAAGAGTCTGTCATTGCATCTATTTGGCTTTGTGTAACCATTCCAAAGGGTTCTATTAGGATGTGATGTAGCTTCACCAGTTTGGGTACATTGGGTCTAGTTAAAAGCCCATGAAAGTCAGAATAAATCCATTAATTCAGTGGACTCTAGAAAATATTTTTGTACACCATCCTAGGGGAAGAGTTGCTTTTTGAAAAGTATTTAATATTTTCAGTAGTGTTGGGCTTAATTTCATGTATTATCCCACCATTATTGAGATCATTGAGCAATGTGTATGCCGTGAGCACAGTGCAATTAGATAAATGGACCCATGCCTAAAGCTAAAACTATAATTTTGGAAAATACTTGCAGGTCCTAGCTTTTGTCACAGAGAGAAATACAAAGTGCAAACCCTTAGAGCTTTTGTTATATTCACTAACAGACTGATTTGGGAAAAAGCTGTACTAGAAAAGACTACTGGATTATAGCTAATGTGTCAAGGGCCACACTAGTCTACCTATTTATCTTCTCACTGAGCCTAATAGGAGGCAGAATTGTACCATCTGCATAGCTCTGAAGTGCTGCTGCAGGTCTGTCTGCCTGTCTGTATATGACAGCTGTAGCTTCTGAAATAACTGCATTCCCCCCAAATACCTCATTTCAAAGCATCTAAATATTGAGCAAAGTGAGAAGTGATAATGTCAAGATCCTTTGTCTAATTACTGAGCTCAGGAACATCTTTCAGATGTTCAATTGTGACTGGTCAGGAAGGGTTAAATCTTCAGGAATGTTGGGATGATATATCTTTACACACTCTTTGTGACAGCTTTGCCTTTTATTTATGGTAATTGGGAAGTAATGGTATTCTGTCAGGTCACCTGTGAAACATCTGGCTTGAGTTTTGGTAAAGTAGTGCATCAAAGGAGTTAAAATTTATTTGACTATGTTTGGCACAGGTCAGAAAACATTTGGCTGTCAATACACCAGGTAGATTTATGGTTATGCATGGACAGAAAGAAAGAAGGACAGAAAGAAAGAATTGGACAGATTTTGGAGAAATAACAATGCCCTTTTCCTTTGATAAATCTATTGGAATTTCATTTTCGTTCAAGTCAGCTTCCAGCAACAGATGCAAAATGCATCTGGTTTTGATGGCACGGTGCAGAGTAATATGAACAGTGAAAAAAATAAGACAAAAAAGGCTGCTGTTCTGTCATCAGAGGGACATTTTTTTGTTTTGATCACTCTCCACACAGTAGATAAATCAAAGATATTTCATGTCAATGCAATGCTTGAGCTTGAAGCTGTATCTTAGCCAAAACACTTTCTGAGTACAGTATTTACCGTAACTTACTCTAGTTGTAGACAGCAATTAGAGAATCCCAGAATGGCCAGAGTTCAAAGGGACCTGTGGAAGTCACCTGGCACAATCCTCCTGCTCAAGCAGGGTCACCTAGAGCTGGTTGCCTAGTACCATGTCCAGATGAATTTTTAATATCTTAAGGACAGAAAGTCCATAACTTCTGTGTGTAACCTGTTCCAGTGCTCAGTCACCCTCAAGTGAATAAGTGTTTCCTGATGATCAGATGGAGCATCTTGTGTTTCGTTTTGTGCCCATTACCTCTGGCCCTATCACTGGGCATCACTGGAAATAGCCTGGCTCCATCTTCATGCTCCCTTATGATGTTTATATACACAGATGAGATGTCTCTGAGCCTTCTCTTCTCCAGGTTAAACAGTCTCAACTCTTTCAGCCTTTCTTCATATGAGAAATGCTGCAGACACTTTACCATCTTAGTGGCCCTTTGCAGGACCTTCTCCAGTATGTCCATGCCTCTTTTATACTGGGGAGCCCAGAACTGGACCCAATACACCAGATGTGGCCTCACCCATGCTGAGTAGAGGGAAGGATCACCTCCCTCAGCCTGCTGATCACACCCTTCCTGATGCAACTCAGGCTGTCGTTAGCTGCCTTTGCTGCAAGAGCACATTGCTGGCTCATGTTTGATTTGGTGTCCACCAAGACCCCAAGGTCCCTTTCTGCAAAGCAGAATTGGTTTGGTTTGCAATAAGCATCAGATCCCCTACTTTTTCTAGTTTCCCACATTTCCTTCATCCAACCACCCAATTCTCCCCGCAATATTCAGAGTAAATTTTATGTAAGAACTCTTTTGTATTGGAATGTGTTTATTCCAAGTGAAAGTTATCCATTCTACTGCATCAAATAGTAGCAGATTGCTTCTACATGAAATACAGAAAGTTGCTTTTTCTTCTTTTCCATTTCTACTGCATGCTTAGGACTGAGCCACACTGCATTTTGAGCAGTACCTTCGCACTGACATACATACCTCTGCTACAGATTGACCATAATGCAGATGCCAAATAGTGTTTCTAATCTACTTCCTCATTAGTACAGAATGAGTTCTGGGTGTTTGCAATCAAGAAGATATTAATGGGAAATTACTAAGCTCAAATGTAAGTGGAAGGGATTAATTGTTTCCTGACAAAAAAAAAATGTATCAGGTGCATCTGCATCTCACAAATATGAGGAATTGCAAATATATTTTGAATCTGGAAATCATTCTGTGAAGAGACGTGATCTGTGTTGTATCAGAAAGCAAGACAACCATTCTGACCCTTTCTTGCTTTAAAAATTTGTTTGCCGATGTGAGTGTAAAGTCAAGGTATGGCAGGCAAGGCTGCAGTATGCTGTCCAGATGGAGATGATGGAGTCTGTTTGGAACCAATCTGTTCCTGCCATGGGAAGGAGAGTAGAAGGACAGAGCAGGGGTGGAGGGTGTTATCTATAAGCAAAGCTTAGGCTAAGTGATGATTTATAATATATTATTTTAGAACTTGTTATTTCAGTATTGTCTGAAGGCAGCCAGAACTCAGCAGCTAAGGCAAAAGTGTCCTGACAGCATTTTCATTTGTGCCATCTCAAGTTCTAGGCTTGTGTTGAGGCCCGAAGTCTGAAGATCTGGGAATCTGGTACTTGATGGGGGTTGTTCATCTCATTTCCTCAAGTTCACTGACAAATTTGACCCATGAAAAGTAATTCACAATTTCACAGGGTTATTTGAACATTACTTTGAAATCCAGTTTACAGCAGCCAAAGGCAGACAGCTTCACAGAGGTCTGACCAAAACTTGAAGTGGAGAACTTGGGAACTGAAAACAATACTACTGGAATTGCTAGTTTGCTCAGTGAATACTTCTCAATGACATTTTCATTCAATATTTTCACTTGGTTTTATTTCAGGGTAAAGAACTAGGCAGAAGCCCACCTCCTTGCACATTGTGAAGGCATCTACCACACAAGCAGCTCCTACAAAGTTAGGTTACATAAAAAGTCAGGAAAAAAAGTACAAAGGATCCAATAAAAAAATGATTCATAAACAGAAGTCCCAGCAAAAAAATGTATTAAATAATTCAGGGTGATGATCTCCATGCTTATGACTTCAGAGAAGTAACTCTAGAGCTTCAGAGGTGTGAAACACAGCTTTGTGTTTTCCAAGATAAATGCATAGGGGATTGATTGAGGGCAGTTCTAGGCAAAGCAGAAATAACACTAAGAATATTTCACAGAGACCAAACCCACAACTTTACAACCTGCAAAGGAAGGCATAAGACTTCCTAAACACCCTGGCTAGAAATAACTGTAGCTGGAAACTTAAGCTGACGAACAGGTTTTTTGCATTAAACCTTAAGCTATTTGAAAGAGGGTGGTATGGGAATTAAGGCTAGAAAAATTCCCCTAAGGGAGAACACTGATGGAAGAAAAGACAATGCTACAATTATTTGAAATAAGAGGAAAGTAACAGAATTCAAAAGTGGAATTCTTTCCTTGAAAGGAATCTGCTTTGGGCAGGGGGTGATGGAAAGGACTGTAGCTGGAGGGGAAGAGGTGGCGGCAGGGTGAGAGGGGGTGAAAGAAGAGGAAAGCATCTGGACACCTGGGTAGTCTAATGGGAAATGGTGCCAGAAGGCATTATTTTCTCTGATTTAAACTCCATTGTATTCTGTGTTGCAACAGATTTTTAGTCTGCCTGCTAACACATTGGTTACCACCTATACTACATTTCTGAGGCATAAGAAGAGAATCTAACACGTTTTGTATTTGCAACATGTCTTGTACCACCCTTCCGTGGGATGAACTGGGCCAGATGCCCCTTAACTCATCTCACAGCCAGTCTTTGTAGGATCATGGGCTGATTTGTGTTGGAAAGGACCTCAGAAGGTCTCTGTTCAAATTCATGCTTAAAGCATGGTCAGCTCTGAAGTCAGACCAGATTGCTCAGGGTCTTGCCAGTTGCCAGTCCTTGAAAACCTCCAAGGACGGAGACAGCACAACCTCTCTGAGCAACCTCCACTTGTTGAGAGTAGTCATGGTGTAAAGGTTTTTTCTTAAAACCAGTCTCAATGTCTCCTTTCAGCTCATGTGTGTTATTTCTCATCCTTCCACCAGGCACTGGTGGTTCCATCTTGTCAGTGATCCGCTCACAGGTACTGAGATCCTGCTGTTAGATGCCCTCAAGCCACCATCCAACAAGGATATAATACTAGCAATACCCTACTTACACTATGTTGCAACACCAAAAGGCTAAAAAGTACTAGTACCTGCAGTATACTTACACTGTAACTTTCTTCCTCAGAGCAAGAGCTTTCTGAAATGGCAAATAAAGAAAGCACTGCAAAACAGCAAAAGATTTGGTCTTACTAAACTGTGGTTTCTTCTCCAGGCTTTCATGGTGCTGAAATTAAAATCTCACAAGATCAAGTTTACTTCTGAAATTTTTGCTACTTCTCTATTTCTCCCCTTGGCATCTCAGCATTCACTCTAAAACCAGGTCTGTAAATGAGAAATATATAATTAAATAAATTTTGAGAAAACTATTTATTAAGGCTTTGTGTAGATTTCTGAGCCTTTTTAATTATTATCCAAAGTGGCTAATAGTGCCCATCAAAGATGATCCAAATAGGTGCATGAAATGGAATCAGAAGTAGTTTTAGCAATTATTTCTACAAGGAGATTCTCAGAGATAAATTGTATCTTTATTTCTAAGCTTCTGGCACCTACAGAAACTTTCAAAAACACTTGTCAATTTTATTAGTGCTTTGAACATTCTTTAAAACCAAAACCAGAAAACTTGTTAAATTTTATCAGGCATACAATTTGCCAGTAAGATCTGTACTGAAAAAGATAACATATCAAACCTCAGGTCCTGGGGTACTATAAGAAGGTGTTTACAGTAGATTCAACACAGACTTATTTAAGCAAAAAAAGGGTGAAGAGAATGTCTTACATAAAAACCTTTATGCAAAACTTCACTGTTTGATAAACTTATAGACAGGCAGTAATAGAAGCTAAGGGCTAGGGTTTGTAAAGGACTTTCTGAAAAAGTGGAATCTGAAGGCTCACGAACATTTTAATGTTTAGCTCCTAGGCCAAAGTTCCTATCTAATACAAATAGGAAGAAAATTCCAGCTAAAGCCAGTGTGAACTACAAGATTAAAAAGGCAGTAATCCAGGTCCCATCAGGCATTCAGAATATTTTAGTAAGGCAACACAACAAAACCCAACAAAAAAAATTTACTCAAATCCCCTCAACTACTTTGTAGCAGAGGTATTTCAGCTTCTGCCAAAAATGCTTAAACTTTCCTAGATCCCATCTGTGAGACAAGGACAAAACATAAGGCAAGGACAGAACCTGGTCAGGATCTCTAAAGTTATTCACTGTTTGTAGTCTATCGCACTGATAAATTTAGATGAAAGTTGCTGGCAAGCAGGCTGGAAAAAATATGTCCTACACTGATAAATACCTGAAATGCAGGGCCTATCTCAGGCTGCACAGATGAACTAACTGATTCCAACCATTCTTATAAAAGCAAAGAGGAAAACAATGTTTTTTTACCATAAAACAAAACAGGAAAAAAATCTCTGGTGTTGGAGAAAAACAAGGTCAGCTTTTCTAAAGAACAGGTTTTGGAGGAAAGGGGTTATTTTTTATGCCCCACCTTATTGTACTGACATGTAAGACAGGATACAGACAAATACAGTCAAGATCATATATGTGTTTAAGTATTTGCAAGGTCATTAGGCATTTTAAAGTTCAAGGGAGTTCATGGAGTGAAAGAGATTCAAGCAATAATATGCTGGATCTCCATCCTTAGAACAGAGTTTGTATCAGGGCCTATAGACATATTTTAAAGATTATTATAGAAATATGAAGTTATACTCTCTTCAAATTTTTTCTAAGTTTAGGTTGATAAAACAAAGGCTGAAGTCACGATTAGTATTTTGTGAAATCTGCCATAATATGAACAATATACATGCTGGATGTAAATACATATTTGCTTGATTTCTTTGGTAGCTTAGCATTTTACATGTAGTTATGCAAATTTCCATTGTATTTGCACATACACGTCAGCCTAAATCCATGGTCCCATTCCTGAGGAAAATAAAAATTAACTAATTTTTCCAGATAAGAAATACTAATATTTTATCTGCTGCTCATTCTGAAATGCACAGAAGCCCCTAGTAATATGATAAGCCCTCATGTTTGGTTTAAATGCTTTTTACTTCTTTTGTAATAAATGCTTGGATATACTTGATTGATACTTTACTAAGTAGAAGAGAATACAAAAGTATCTCCCAGGAAAAGAATGAGAATTCAGTAATGTGAATAGTTCTTATAAGAGATGAGAGCTTTTCCTTCTGTAATTATTTTATTCTCTCTGAAATAGCCTTAGCACTCTCTGATACAATTTAGGTTGAGGTGAGGACGTTTTCAAAAGCAATTGCAATGTTAAAATAAAATTGTTGATAGTTTGAATACATGCATAAACCATGCAAAGGAAATTCCAAGGGAGTTTTCAAATGATTGTAATGGCTAGGTCAATAGACTCATTCACAAACATAATGTCCACGTGTCTGTAGAAATCAAACATGAACAAGGTTAGGAAAAATCTTAGCAGAAGAGTGTAAGGGTATTTTGTTCCCTTCATCAGGAATAAATAAGAAGTATGTGTGTGTGTTAACCTGAACTTCATCTTTCACTGTGGTGCCATAATACACCCAGCAATTCCATGCAGTCAGTGCAATACAGTCCATTGCAACTTCTGATCCAGCTGTGCAGAGAAGGAAGAATATCCCTGGTGTGCAGCAAGTATGGTGGCAGCACCAGGGCATACACAATCCTCTCTTTTCTTTGTGCTCTAGTCTGGTGCACGTGTCCCGTACAGCTGACTTGCACAGGTGGGCAAGGTGGGCTTGCTGTAGAAGTATGGCAAGAGCACTCACTACCTTCTGCTTGCGTGGTACTTACTGTGTGGGCACTGCAGCTCCCTGACTACAGACACCCCATTTGCTGTGGGATGTCCAGAAGCTCTGCTGGAGGTGATGCCACAGCCAGGTCTATCCAAAGATCCTGGACAAGTGATTGAATCCCACTGAAATTACTGTCCCAGGAGGCAAAAGAGAATATATGCTAAAATAAAGCCACTCCAAGCCTGAGTGCATTTTGTCCTGCTCCTGCTTTCAAGTCACTGTTACTGTGTCATCCATCACAGACACCCCTTACTGCTGGATAAAGTCTCTGCCTTCAGCTCCCCCAGCTCATTAGTGAACCATTCAATGTGTCTTCCTATTATGATGCCAATATTTATTATTCCAATATGGGAAAAAAAACCTCCATACATGAGAGAAGGAAAAGAATGAAGACAGTAGGGAAAAGATTATAAATACATTTTCTTAGCTTTTTGTACTTATTCTGTCAAAAAGATTCATAACTGAGCAATATAACAGTAGGATAATTAAAAAGCCATTCTTTTGGAATGCCTTCAGAAGCCCCTGTTTCTGGCATATTGCTAAAATAAAAGTCAGCATGAAAAGTTACAAAAGATTCTATTTTTATTTTCACTCCAGTGATTTTTTCCCCCCTGCTATCCTGACTCAGATTTCTTTCTTCTTTATGTGCAAAACTGGAGCAAATGGAGCACACATCAAAATACTTCAGCTAAAAGACGAATCAGTGAAAGGATCATTGCTTTAACAAGGATCACTGACTTTCCTTCCATATTTTTTACAGGTACCTTCATTTTTCTTCTGTAGTCAGATGTCCCCATGCAAAACTTAACTTAAAAAAAATAAATAATGACCTCATGTCCCTGACACCCATATCTGATTAATCTTTTGTTATTTCTCTACCATTTTGAATAAAATTGTGAATGTTGTAAATGGACTTCCTAGACTCATCAGATAACTCATTTCTAGTTTTATCCCCACCCAGATCACCTCTTAGGAACAGCCTGTGGTGTGGCCATTTTCAGCTCTGAACTTTTATCATAAAAGCCACATTGACGGGTTACATAGTCTTCTAGATTTCCACTTCAGCTGTCTGAACAAAACCCACAAAATTAAAGCAGCTCAGGATTGAGAAAATTCTATTGGTTAATGTAGGAGGATGTGTTCTAATAGCCTCATGTTTCTCTTGAAATTCTACAACTTGTCCGTTGAATTTTAAGGAAAATATTATGATTCTCTTCTTATTTGTTTACTGCCCTTTGCACAGAGTTGACCTTTCCTCAGTGTTAGAAATCTAAAACAGGTTACTGAATAGTAAATACAGATTTCTTTTTTTTTTTTTTTTGGTACTCAGATCATCTCTGACTTTGACCTACCTCTGAAACATCATTAAAAGAATGTGGATGTAGATTCATGTCATTTATAGAGCTGAATGTTATGGTATGCTCCTGGTTTATGGTTTCCATTTATGACATTTCAGAAACATCTTTTGCAAAATTCTGTCTTTGCTTATTATAATGGCAAAAATCCCATGGATGCCAATGGAGCCAGGCAGTCACTGCCTGGCTTTTTTAGGGGCTTGTTGTTTGGTTTGCAGCCCTTCTCTGCACTGTAGGGTTCTGTTATCATGGTTGTGTTGGTAAAACCCCTTAGTGCAAATACAGTGCAAACGCAGCATTTGCTGACTGGAAAAGCATTCTGTGGGTGTACTTAAACTACCTTCCTGAAAATCATAACCAAAGCCAACTAGACATCCCTTCTGGCAACATAGTGAGGTTCATGTCAATAACTTTGCTAGCATAAGATCATCAGTTTGAGGAGGGTGCATGTGAGTTTGTCATATAAAGCAAATGCAGTCATGTCAGGGCAACTTTGCAGGATCAGCATGGAACATTTGAGAGGCTTACGAAATACCTGCATTTTACAATTAGCTGTTATGGAAAAAAAAATTATACATAATTAGGATAGGAAAAGATTTTTATTACTTTGATTTGAGTTATTGGATCACTCAAATCCTCTGATCATGTTCTAGCATTCCACACTGGCTAAACTTCCCGGTACAGGACCTACACAAAACACCTACAATGTACACGTAAGGCAGGGCTGGAGAGGAGGATGCAGACACACTATGGGCGTGCATAAAGAACATCAGCACAACATCAGCACTAAATCAGTTTTAGATATATTTTGAAAAAAAGGCATTCATAAGGGACTCAGAAGATAACTACTAAGTGACTGTCACAGCTTAGAAGTCTTTCCCAAGTATGAGGGGCCACTTGAAAGCAAGTGAAAAATGGTCTCACTTGAGAGTGCAACAAGCAGTCATGAAGATTAACACTATAGGTGAATCAGAGGTCGAAGTTGATGTCTTGATAATGAATAAGAGATTGGTGGAAGAAAGCCATGAATGGTCTTGGAAGTGAAATCACTTTTGTTTGGAGGGGAGATGAGGAGGCAATTGTGTGCACAAGGAAGGGATACAAAGATCAAAGTGACAGGCTGGGAAAATGATCATTAAACAGTATTCTGAAAGGCTCTGACCAGACAAGACTGTATTTGTCAAGGACAGGGGAAAGGATGTTTCAGATATGAGTGTCTGTGTGACTTGAACTGCCCGTTACAAATCTTGTTGAAAGATAAGATTCCTTGAAAATGTAAGATGCCAGGAAATGTCTGGTTAGTAGTGTAAATGGATTGTGCACATTCGTGTGGGTATAAACAGAGCATTTCAGCTCTCATTCATGACTATGGCATTATACAAAAGTGATCATGAGTGGGAATAAGTAGCTCAAATATAGACCAAAATTGAGTATCATTTACTGAACATGAAGTCTAAAGTACCTGCAATCTAAATGTTTTCTTCCTTGTTATGGAAGTTGATCTATTCACCTTCATAGTAAGGTGCAGTTAGTACTGTGGTCCTTAGGTGTAATAAAAGAAATCCTATATACAGCAAAAGCTTTAAGAGCATCTAAAAGCATAAAGAACAAGGAAATTTTAAAACTTACAAAACTTTAAGACTTACAAAAAAAGAGCTTATTTATGACTCTGTGGTGCTACTGAAATACATGCTACAAAAACAGGAATGCTGACCAAGCCTTCTCCTAGTACACCATTCAGGACACACATGTCTACAGATCTAAGCCTTGGTCCAGAAAAGATCAATAAACCACTAAATATGGTGTCAATTATGAGTGATGGGTTGCTCTAGAGAGAGTATTGAGATTCATCTTACCAGATGGGAAATAAGCAGTTGCTCTGGCAAAGAGCTAGTAGAACCACAAGCATTTTTGCAGGGAATAGTGGGTAGGTACTTGTTTTGCTGAGGCCTTCTGCTAAGCTTCTATTAGCATGGTATTTAGTTGTAATTAGCCACTATATACCTGAACTGAAACATTTTAAATTCTGGTTTTCATATACAGGTGGAAACACAGTTTCAGTAATGTGGCACAGACCCAGGTTAATCCTCTTAAGACATCAATGTTCCAACAGAAGACCAGTTTTTCATTGGGTCTCACCTCTGATGCAGAAAGCGGTGGCGGCACAGAGGTCTAGGTGAAAGTGAAAAAGTGAGATTACACACTTAAATATGCTCTAAACTCACATATATTCATGCAAATTTTACTATGTTAAACAAGCAATTCCTCTTCAGAAAGGTGCTCTCATGCAATATAGCATTACAAGCAGCACATACTGAATTTCAGGTCATATGTTCGGCCTGACTGCATGTAGTGGTTTACCTCTAAACGTAAAGCAAGTAAAGAACAAATGAATCTGAAACCATTCCTCACAACAGATTTGGCCTCCAGAGCTGTTTTTTCTGAAATGAAAACACTAAAGTGAGAATGTTCATTTGCTACTACAGTGTTGTTTATTTAAACCCAAACCTGCAAATATGATTGAAGTTTGGCTTGGTTTCAACAATTTGATATGTTATTTAAAGCTGCAGTGCCATGTTTAGAATCAGACTATTTACCTTCTTCAGGATTTTTGTTATGTCGTTAGGCTATTTCTTCTTCTTTCACTTACTTAAAATAAATTTTAAGGGATGTTGAAAGTGGAACTGTGGGAAACTCTGCTATAAAACTCAAACCCCACACAAGCCTCATCTGCTAAATAGAATCTGGGCCTCAGAGGCCCTTGTTGAGTTTCAGAAGATTTGCAAGAGCTTGCTCCAGGGTCATCTTGGAGCTTCTGTCTACTGTGAAACTATAACGAGATTTTTCAAAGAAATTTAGGCGCTAGGAAACTATGAACAAAAAATCATCCTAAGATCAGTGAGCCCCAATGGAGCAAACAGCATTTGGAACCTGATGCAGTTCAAAGCCAAAGGACTTTTTAAAACACATCAACAACATTTAATAATTCTTTACTCTTAGATGGCCTGATAAAACAGGCTGTATTTAGCGGAAAGCTTTCAGCTGAGGTCAACACTCCCTAGATTGCAACCACATAGTATTCTTAATTGAAAAATATTTAAAGACTGAACAAAGAAAAGAAAATGTCATTAGCTCCTATTTCCATGCAGTAAAACTAAAGCATTTCATAAATAACACTGCTTCCCTAAGGTCACACCAAAAGATCAGTAGCAATGTAGGGAGAGAAGTAAGGATTTCAGACAGCTGATCTCAAGCTTTATCCTGAAAACAGCACTATTTCTCTAATTATGAGAAACCTGACCATCACTCAAAGAAGGAATCTCAGTTATTCACTGAATTCCTACTTGTTATGCTACTTACTCAAAGGAGAAGCTGTAGTTTAGCTGGGTATTTAGAAACAAAGACAAAATGCATACACTATTTGCATTGATAATGACAGAGGACAAGTTCTGAACTTCTGTCTTCAGGAGGTAATGACGGGATCTTTTTATTACAGCTATGACTGAATCAAAAGTATTTTTATAGCACCTGCTCTTGAAAGCAGTTACCTAACTGGGCTACATGACATGCTTCGTGTTGAAATTCAGCTGAAGAATAGTCAGTCTTCTTTCTTTATTGATTATGAATTTAAAAAGCAACACAACAAAGACAGGTATGGAGTTCAGTAAACAACAGCACCAAACATTTGGGAGATTTGCACAATGAAATTTAAAGTTTGTCAAGAACACTGGACAACTTTCCCATCATACAGAAAGTTTCTTTCTTCTCCCTTGATGATGTGTACTGTTCCCAACACAGCAATTTGTAAGATATGTCCCTGCCAAAGGGACATGATATTTCATATTTACATGTGGGAAAGTTACATGCTAGTATCTGCATGGAGGCCACTGCTATTTCTCAAAGGAATTGAAGGCATTTTTACCAAATGCCTAAGGACTACAGTTCTCCCAGAATATTCTCTAGTAAATTTTTCTTCATTGGAAAATGGAATTGTGGCTTTCCCATGTGGCAGCTTCATGGCAAATAGGAATTTCTTCAGTTTGACTTAACATCCAGAGCGGTTCAAAAGCTCTGCCATCAAGCACTGTGGTGCATCCTAAATGGTGGGTCAAATCCAAGCTGTGGATTTGCATGAACTTCAGCACAGCAAAGCTGAAGTCAGTGCTACACCATTTTACCCCAGCTGAGAATATGGACTTCAGTTTACACTTGGACATTATTCTTCTTCATAAGACACTGCTGTCTAGGAATTTGTGAAAATTAGCTTTGGCAGGAAACAGTCTCTACACAAAGCAGATCCCATGTGCCTCACAGAATCTATAAGTGCCAGAACATTCAATAACTAGATGGGCCTCTGCCGATGGATCTGTAGAAAATATTAGCCTCACAAAAGTTAACATTAAGCTGGCACCATATATCAACTGTGTGACAGTAATGGCTGGAAAACAAGAATTCCAATACATACCCTTATACAGCATACATACACACATGCATGCATATGCACATCAAGTTTCAGCATTTGGTTTTATTTTGTGCAACAAAGAACCTGGGATATCTTGAATTCCTCATTTTTTCTCCTGAAACTCAGAAAAACACAGAAACCTGGTAATGAAAAGCTGCTACCCTAAGTTTCTGGAGCCTCACCATCAGCAGCCTGAGAAAAACAAACTCCAAACCATTTGTTAGCATGGGACACAGCATGCTCTCTCTTCCCTCACCAGAAATGTCATCCTGGACTGAAGACTCCTTGCTACAAAAAAAAAATAATCTTTAAAATTGTATTTTTTCCTGAAGAGTTACAGTCTCAAGAAATTAGCATTTTCAAGAGAAGAGGTGTTTCATAAAAATAAATAAAAAATAATTCCTGACCAGCTTCTATGTGGAAAATCCCTCAAGAACATGTTGATTGGCAGCTTGATGTTTGGTGCATGACTGCTTTACCAAACCATATCCTTAATATTATGCACACGTAATGTTACCATGTCTTACAACCGGAAGGAATATGAAATCAGTCCTAGGACAGTATAGACGTGATGCAGATGACTCAGTTCTGCCCTCAGTAAATCTCTGAATTCCACTTGCCCTTCAGACCAGGGTCATAGGGGCTTGTCCTCATGTGGAAATGACCCTCCAAATTAACTGCAAATTTTATGGATCCAGGTCAGGAAGACAGCAGTACCTGTGGCCTATGGACGGGGCCGTTAGATTTGCCTTCCATTTTGCCTTAGATTAGGAATTTATTTGTTGATGCCAGTAATATAACCCTGAGCATTTAAATGATCTTCATCATTTTTTGACATATGGTTGCATGCATATGCCAGTCACTATTACAATCTTTCGTGCAAACATGTACTACATTACTCTAGACCCCATTACTTTAAATAAACCTATGTTTATAAATGGGCACAGCCATGTCAACACTGATACATAACATACATGTAATAAACTCCTTCGGAGGCAAAGCCAGGGCTTCGTTGTACCAGTCTGGCAAATTTCTCATTGGAATACTTTAGCCTAATAGTTAAGTACAGATGTAGGTATTCCAGGAACTCTGAGAGACACATGCTTGGCTCATTTTTATTAGGTATGTCTGTAAGCAGTGGAGCTGTGCTGGCTGGCACCAGAATAGGCTTTGGCCCTCGGCATTGCATAGGGAACATAAACTTGGCAAGTCTGCCTTACAAATCACATATAAATTGGAACTGCCCAGTAATTTATCCCATTGCTAGAGTTCCTATTCCCACACACAGGATTAATCTTCGAAGCCAAGTTGCCTTAAAGATGTTTTTGTTTAAACTGTGGCGATGTAAACATTTAGGTTTCAAGGAGTTTATTCTTTCAGCAAATATTTTTACAAGACGAATAACAATTGTCCTATTTTTATATTGCTTCTCATTTTCTTTGTGGAACCATAAAATTTAATCTACATTAATCTGATGAGAAAAGACTACATATCTGCATTAAATTTTTTCATTACAGCCACTGTTTCACAATTGTTCTCATCCCACATGGTTGTGGGTATTTGTTTTCCTTTCTAACAACCATACATACATATTTCTTTGTATGTACTTTGAGATATGTGTATGGAAATTACCATGTTCAACTTTGATCTTTTTGGGACAGAACATGAAATACTGTAGAACTAATATATTTAAGAAGGAGGACACATTTTGGTCTATCTATCATATCCTACTTGTTTCCATTAATAAAGCAGGCTTAATTTTTCTACTTCATGGAGGTTTTTGAAAGCTGAGGGTTTTCCTGATGTATCCATGCTGTTTCTGAACACAAAAAAGTGTAGGCATTCACACTTCCAAGTGAATTCAGTGGGCACCATGTTAAGCAGTTTCAGCTAACAGTCACAGGATGAATATTCAGAAATCAATTCTGAAAAATATTAACTTTATGTTCAAGTTCAAAGTACACAGTGGCTAGAATAGGGCTTGATTTTTTAGATCTAATTAGTGTGGCTAAGAGTTTAAATGTTTTAGCCCTTATCCTTGCATATTACCCATGAAAGAGACAAACTGAAACCCAGGCAGAAACCACTTATTCTTGAAGTCATTATAAAGTTGCCTCAAAAGATTTCTGGATAGCAGCCAGAACTCATTGTTTTGCAGAAGAGACCAACGTTTAAATAAATATGTATGTATGTATGTATCACATCATGTAGCTAGATGCTCAGGAGGGAAAGTAATATTTCTCCACAGACTATAATGTTTCCTCTTTAGACTGGAAGAGTTTTATTGGCTTGAAGAGTAGATCTCTTAATGAAAATATCTCCAAAGAGAGAAGCTGTGTTTGACAAGCCTGTTCCAAATAATACTCTTATCACTGTAACAGCTTTTTTAATTAAAAAAAACAGATCACATCAGTCATAAATTTCTTTGAGACATGAAAGCTGTGGCTGCTGCCATTAACAATTACATTTGCTATAACTATGTGGGAATAACTTATACTACTGAGTGTATAATTTAATTTCTTATGCTGCAAGAGCTGTGTTGTTAAATGAAACTAAAATAGTGATAAAGTTCTCAAATAGCTGTACAAGTTCATCAATGGAAAAACCCAGTACTGGCTATTTTCCCCAAATTGTGTAAGTATAAAGTATATACATCAGATACTGTGTGTTTTTGAAAGGAAATGCATTAGCATTTTTCTTAGGAAACTGCTACTAAGGGAGAAAGGTGAAAGAGATGAATACTAAGCACTCACTGTATTTTCTCTGCAAGATATTCCCCCTCAAAAACTTGTATGTACAAAGTGCATAACTTCTACAGCAGTGAATTTTTCAGAAACATTCCTCCCAAGCCTTGCAGAAAGGTCCTTGCCAAATCCCTGTCTATATTTTCAACAAAGGATGCACTTAGAAACCTGGTGGAGCACTTACAAGGCAGAGGGATGGAACAGACCTGGAACGGAGAAGGGTCACACTGCATGCTGTGGTCCTGCAGAAGGAAGAGAAATATTTATTATTATTGTCATCTCTATAATTATTTTGGGGGCGTTTGCAGTAATTCTGGCTGAAGATTAGCCACAACAGTACTGAACACCTATTAAGTGATAAAACGCAGTTCCTGCACCAAAATATCCACTTTAGAGAAAGAAGATACAATTTAAACTGAAGAAATACAAGACAGGCATAAGCAGAACTGAATCGTATCAAGCACCAATCCTAAATGTTAAAGTGATCTAATTACACAACTAGTGACTTTTGATATGAAGAAGCACGTACTGTCCCAGCGGGGAACAGAAAGCAGCACATTAGGAGAAAATGATGGGGTACAAAACCAACAAAGGTGGTATGTCAGCAAAGATTTACATGAAAGTAATGGATAGTTTGCACACTGGAAGAAGCATGACCCAAATACCACATTCAAGGATGGGAAGGGAGGATAAAACAATGCAACAAGAGGAGTGGGAAGGGCAAACAATCATGCCAGGATCCTAGACATGAGAGTACAGCAGAAGCAAATCTTCTGTCATTACTTTTGTATGGGATGTACAACGAATGAGAGGAAAAGGAAAAAGAACTTAAAGGATGAAGGCAAAACTAATTCAGCTGAAGAAGAAGAAATTATTTTAGCTGATGAGTCTTGGGTAGGCTGCGTTGGGGAAGCTGATTGCCAGGGAATGCACAAAAAAGGAGACTGAAGTAGGCCATGAGAGCAAAATGATGAGTGACACAGAAGAAAAATAGAGAGGCGGGTTCAGAAGATTATAGAGGCAAAGAAGACAAAATTTGATGGAGGCCTGGATATTAGAAAGTGAGGAGTGAATAATAGTTTCATGGTTGTCAATCTGAGTGTCTGAGAAGATGGAAGAGTGGTCACCAGTGATGAAAGAAAAGGCATGGAGAATGGGTTTGGAGGAAAGACAAGAATTTCCTTTCTTTCAAAGTAGTTAAACTGGGGAGGATGGGAGAGGGGGCAAAGAAAAAGTCTGCACAGAGGAAGATACTGAATTTGAAGAATTAAATTGTAAAATTGCAGCATAGGCATTAGACGGGACATGAAGGCCGTATCGAGCTCGCCCAAGAGAACAGTACATATGGAAGTGTGAGATTAAGGAGAAGCACTCGGAATCTGTGAGCTCACATCAGCCAGCAAAAGATACTCAGTTTACAAACCTGCACTGTGGCACCAAGCCAGCAAGCTGATACTGCAGCATCAGCAAAGCTGACAACATCTGAGGAAGGTTTTGAGTTAGCAGTTTCACTGAGGTCTGCACTTGACACAATTCCAACAAATACATGTCGAGCCACAAACTTTCCATATGTTAAAACTACTGATCCCCCAGAAAGCACATCTCATGGAAGCCTGAAACAATATTTTCTGAGATACTTTAGCCCTGGCACCTAAAGCCACCAAACTAAGGGTAACCTTCCAAAGGTCCACGCTCTACATTAAAGAGAAATGTTCAAACTGGTGTTGATCTGACAAGGGTTATACTGCTAAAACAGAGAGAAGCTTCACAAAGCAGCAATATCAAGTTTACATCTCTGTGTTATCTGCCCTGCAATAATTTACACAGACACCTCTGTATTTCTGGTCCACAAACTTTATACTGCAGTGCTTTTTTTATTTAAGAGAGAAAAATCTATGTAATGTAGAGGAGAGAAGGGTTTGTTTTAATCATCTCGGGCATTTACATGAACTGTAAGAATACCTGGAATGAAAATAATCAAAGTTAAGATAAATGTTGGAAGGGACATTAAACCTCACACTTCCAGGTTTAATCCATGTTGTGACTATATAGCATTAGGAGATCTTTCTACACCTTCCTGTTTATGCTGGTCATGGTCAGAGACACGATGCAGACAACACAGGGCTGCATCACACTGAGGGTGCCATGGGGGGTTCCTGTGCTCTTATCTGTGGCTGCTGCAGGTAATGATAGTCCAAATAGTTCCAGAGACATCCAAAACAGAGACCTTTTGATTACCTTTAAGTTGCTCACTGCCAATATTTCTTTTTTCTCTCTTCTCACTCTCTCTTCTTTTTCTTTAAATGCATATAGAAATACACCATTGTACGAAAACTGTAGACTTAAAGCAGAGCTGTTCAGAGTCAAGTGATAGATCCAGCTTGTAAACACAACTGAACGTAACAGTTTGCTGAACCACAGCAAAGAAGATGTTATGTTTGCTATTTAACTCTTTAAAACATCTACAGTGTCAATGTCCAATTATAAATGGGCAAAGTCAGGATACTAAGTCATAAAATACACAGCACCAATTCTCTGCCTCTATTTATTCCTTTGAAAAATATTTTACAGAATTTAGTCAAATTTGCAAAGAATTTCATACTCGATTCTCCACTCCTCTGAAAAAAAAAAATAATAAAATTGTTCAGAAGTTCATTGCCTAATCCTTCTTGGGAAGGTGGAGCAGAAAAGCATGAGATGGAGGAGAATGAACTGTTGAACCCTGTGATCTCTTACCATGTTTTATGGAGTGGAGGGATAGTTCTTCAGTTGTTCCAGCAGTGAAGTGGAGTGGAAAGTATTGCCTCTCAGCAGGGTATGATTCCTGCCTGGCACCTCTACCACTCTCTAACCGCCTTAATCCCACATCAAAGAGAGTGTCAATCTAGCCTTGGACCTCCCATTGCCATTCAGCTAACTGGTGATGTACAGCCTCAACAGGTGGGTGGATCTCTAACAGAAGGAGCAAAGGCATGACTGGGGATTTTGCAGGGCTGTAAGGGCACCAGCGTGGTACGGCAATACTGCCCCACTGGGAAGACCCAGTTGCCCCTTTTAACCTGCCCACTTAATCTGTGCAGGCGTGCTAAACCGTAATGCAGCAATTCAAAAGTGTGCACACCCACATAATGCTACTAGTGGGCATCCCTTCAGGCTCACTGATGTTGCACCCTTAGCATCATCTATGGCTTTGTTCTGCATTATGTAGAACAATATTCTGATATTACATGACAGCAAGAGCCACCAGATGAAGGAAACACCTGAAATCTACATTGAAGAGCACAGGAAAGGAAAGGCCTTCTTTAAATTTAGTGCTGAATGTAAGGTCAGAAAATAAGGAATGCTAGAAAAAAATACCTTGAGAAACACACAGTTGAAGAAAGCTTAGTGAAATCAGACCATCTGTCAGATGTAAGAGGACAGAGAATTCATGGAGCCTGACAATAAAAAAAAGGAAGTTTTTTCAGAATGCAAGAGATTATTTAAGGATTTATCTTGTCTGTTTGGGGAGAAGAAAGTGGACACGAAGAGAAATTCCATAGATGTTCAGGGAATCATGAAACATGCTTAAACATGAAAGGAAAGAACTTTTAAGACAAAGGAAAAATGAGGGAATAAAGGAAACTGGCAGACACAGAGGAGGACAGCTGATATGAGTCTGAGATGCTTTGGACCTCACATGATTAACAGAGAGAAGGGAAAAAGAACTGAAGGACAGGGAGTTTTTCTAGAAAATGTCTTCCTGGCCTTTAAACAAACTGTCAAAATGCTGGACAAGGGGAAACTAATGAACAGAAGGGAGAAGTCTCAGTCAGCCCATGACAGCAAAGAGTATAACACTGAATAAGAAAGAAGGAAGCTTGTCCAGAAAAAAAAAAAAAAAAGCTACAAGTGCATAAGATGTTGTCAAAGTCACGGTGCTTTCTCCAGAGATGCTGCACAGGGCAAACTTAGAAGCAAAGATGGCAAACTTAGAAGCAAAGATAGCAAAGATAAGGAGAGAGCCAAGAAAGCACACAGCGCATCAGAGGAATAAATGATGGGAAGAATGGTGAAATATCTGCTAAGTGCAAAACTAAGGATAGAGTTGAGGGTGGCAGGTAATACAATCAAGAAATTCTGCTCTCTGAAAACCTGGTTTATTAAAGTTTTATAAATATTTGCAGTTTATCTTAACATATCTAAGGAAATACTTCCCTGATTATGCTAGCAATCTGATTCCCTACCTTCTCTGGCCACCGAGCCTTTGAATGCTTCCATCCAACAACAGTCGCAACACTGGCTCTTGGCTGGTGGTGGAGGTCTATGTGGGGGTTTCTGCAGGATTTCCATTTAGAAACAGCTGAGAATGGACTCAGTCCTGTCTAAAGGTAAAAATCACTATTTCAGGCTGTTGCTGACACAACAGGCCTTCCTTAAAAAAAACAAACAAAAAGGACAGTTTTCCCCAGATTCTATAGTTTTTTCACCATAATTTGTATAGCAGGTCTCCAAATTGTCCTTTGATAACCTAAATTAAGCTGGACAGGTCCTTTCTCTTCATCTATTGGATTGACTTAATATGCAGAGTAGAGTTAGTCTCTGACCTTTGGCATTGAAAATGCAAATTGAATCCTGGCGTTGACAAGAATGTTTGGATTTGGTATAAAAGAGACTTAGTCACGGTACATTTCCAGCTTCTGATTATGCCAAAGCAGCAGGGCTGAGTGAATGCCAAGAAGCAGCAGTTGCCACGCCACGCCGCCCCCCCAGGGAAGGAAAAATTGATAGCTCGCTCCTGGCCCACACGCGCTTTCCATGTTTCAGTCTTGTGAGCTGCCTGAACAGACACTTCAAAATGAGAAGAAGCATGTGATTTCAAATTGTCTGTTTCTTTTTCTTTCTGGTATTTGCACAGCAGAGACCCGCAGAAGGAAAGTCCTCCACTAATGCACTGACAACAAATGGCTTCCGCAGCTTTCAAAACAGAACATTTCAAATAATACCGTTGATGGTCCTTCCTGCGCTTATACACAGATACCGCCATGCTTTGCATTCTGTAATACAGGCTGTATTAGTTTAGGTGCAGGACTTCTCTGTTCTTGCACAGAACTCAGGTTGCTCTGACTCTTCCTAAGGACTTCAGCTTCATCTGCAGGATGGACATGTTCCTACGTTCTGCAAAGTTTCTCCTCATGTGTCTCTGCATGCTTTCTGGTTTGTAAGGCCTTATTATAACCTTATTACTAACCATCCTCAGGGATCCAGTTGGAAAACTGAGGAAGAAACTTCAGGTTTTACATCAAAATAAACATCTAGAAAATCCATTTTTAAAAAGCAAACTCAACTCATTTTAATAAAATAAATACAGTCAGTACATTTTTTCTCTGTTATATTTGCATTCTGGTTCACAAACAAGACATTCTAAAACATAAAGATGGCTATAAAATTGAAACAGTCCCAAATCATATAGAATTAGTAATCTATGCTAAATCTTACCTTGCAGGAGACAGAATTCATAAGGCAAATGAGTATCACTTGGCCTTTTCCATGCAATAAATGTATCTGAAAAAAATATCTGAAAAAGTTCAGAGTTTCTCAGCTGAGGGAAGGGAAAAGGAATAGTATATTGCCACCTTCTATTTCTTAGTAATTAAGATCATTGGGAAGCCTGTAGCTCAGTTGTATTTAACTTTTATAGAGGTTGCATGGTGGAGATAACAAAACCACTGACAAAAATGGGAACTTAGGACTTCAATCTGCATGAAGAGAGGAAAACCAGAAGACTAGCCAGATTCTCTAGGGACACCTCTTGGCCTGAAGTTAGAGCTTTTTGCATGCTGACCAATCCTACCCATGTTTTAGCTTCTTCTCTGTATCTATTATGTAGCACAAAATCAGTAAAAGAAACAAAGATAGTTAAGGTGGTAAGATTTTCTGCCAGGAAATGGAAGAGTGTTGTTTAGGTTTTGTTTTTTACATGATAACACCTGCAAAGATTACTTCATGGGAGTCATTAACATGTTATTGATGACTTTGAGAGTTTTATTCCATTTCACAGAGTAAGTTCAGCTCAGTTCAGCAAACGGTGCATTGCCATCATTAAATGCTGTGCCTTAATAAGGACTGAAAGCCATGTTAAAACTAAAAATAGACAACTATGCAGGGGAGACCTCTCCACAGTTGAGTTTGCTCCTTAGCATGTGAGTAACTTCTTTTGCAACCTTCACATCGTTGAAGGTGGGCCAGTCCCTTTCCTTGTCCAGAAAGCCTTGCTTTTAAAGGAAACTACATCCACCATATAATATAGATGGATGACAGAAGAGGTGCAACACTGCATTGTCTCCTTCGGGTAGTCCTGGGATTACTAACAGAGGGAGGACCATTTTGGTCCCTCAGATGCACCTTCCCTTTGGCAAAGCTAACTGCAACCTCCTGATTGCCTCTCCAGGGGCTTTTATGTGAAGGACATCTAACACCCATTTCCAAATGGTTAAGGAAGGACCTTCTGTAAGGGGAGCACCCCGGGACTGAGGTTGGCTTCTCAATCTGAAGAATGTTACCCCTGTTTTCTAAACATGTATGCTCACTGAAACACCATAAATATACGCTACCATTGAAAAGGTATGCTTAGCGTAATAGCACCACACTGGTAGGTAGATAGTGGAGTATTCTGGATATTACTGTGCAAGTCACTGAACCCCACTTGGTTTCAAATTCTCATGCATGTAAATATTTTTCCCAGGGTGTTATAACATCACAGGAAATACTCAGATGTTCTGTTTCCTTCCCAGCTTACTACTTCTGGAAAAGCTTAGATATTTTTGAAAATTAGGCATTTGTTAAATGAAATTTTTCTTCCTTTTTCTTTTGTAGCCTGTCTGCCTTGTAGTTGAACTTGGATTCCTTGGGATTTAACAGCTGAAGATATTTATGCTTGGAAAAGTCTATCCTTTGTGAAACAGCAGAGCATATGGATTTGTGAAGATAAAACAGCACAGCAACTGGCAAAATCAGAATTGAATAGAGTGTTAAACCTTAAGACTCAAAAGGATTTTGAAGTCTCATGCTGACAAACTTTGATGCAACAGCCCAAATTCCACTTTTAGTTGTGGGAACTGAATTAATGTGGGAACTCCCTGCCCCTCTCCATCCACAACAGGATTGGCCTTCTTATGGTAATAAAATCGGGGGTTCTGGTCTTCATTAGATACATCATTGCCACACGGGGAACCCTTGGGTTTCCAGCTTTCATTTTCCTTATCCTCTTTTTTTTATTTTTTTTTATTTTATTTCTTCCCTGCTTTTTACTTGAGTTTTTGGGTGTAGCAATTCCCCGAGTTAGTCACCCTCAATCCCCTTCACACCTAATGGAAAGAAATGGGTATTTCAAGCGTGTGAGTCATCAGGGACCTTTAAGATGTCTGACTGAGGTTTAGATGAATCAGGACTGAACTTAACTGACCAGGACTTTGTTGGCTGGAATGGGAACGCAGAATTGCTAATTGTGATGGAGGTGCCCAAATTGCAGGCATCACCATTCAGCCTGCTGAAATTCACCCTTTGTCTTTTTTTTCACAGGGGAAATCAGCGCTGATATTAAAGAGCTGTTTCTGTGACACTCTAGGGAGTTTACTGGGTGTCTAAAGACTTCTGAGACCTGTAATTCAGGCTGCCTGTCAGCTCAGGAACTTCATATGAATTTGCTTGAAATTTGCTTAAAGTTTTCAGCACATCTGAAAGGACAAGGCATTTACTCTAACTTTCTTGCTTTCAAAGGAGAGCTTCATCTGGGTGCATTATGCAAGCCCTATAAATTCAGTTAGCAGAGTGCAGCAGGTGTGCTCCATTTCAAACTCCTCAGCAGCTCTTGTTTCCTTTGCTTTTTTCATCTCTTCCTCTTCCTCTTCCCATGAAGCTCACCACAAAGATCTCCATCTCCTGCTTTCTCTGAAGAAAATAATCATACCCTTGGTTCTTTCTGACCATGCCCATTAGGGACACCCAACTGGTCAAGCAGTCTCACACCGACAGCTTGGGACTCCTTAGCCGCAAGTCCATTTCCCCACTACGGACCCCTGCTGGCATCTGAGCCAGCTCTTCTCTTGCCCAAGGAGTGACTGAGCAACCAGAGGAAGTCACATCCAAAACCTTCATACTCCTGCACTGTCTTCCCACTCTCCAGGATCTTCCCACCTCTCCTCTCCTTCTTGCGATTCCATAAGATTAACATAGTTTCTTTTTTTCTGCCTTCATTTGCTTGTTACTCTAGCTTGTGCATCACGTAATTAGTACAACTGTTGACTGGAGTGTGGACCATGGTCCATGCCCCTTCCCAGGCCTTCTTAACCATGGTTGTTGACAGGATTAACTGGCGTCCCACTATTCCCATCTGAGCTGACTTCCTTTTGCTTTTTACAAGAAGCATTGGGTCATTTGTGGACAATCCACCCTGTACCAGGCCCGTAAGCTCATGACCTTAAGTTTGAAGCCTGGTGAGCGAACTACACAAAGGAGCCTCTTGATTCTTTATGTTTGCTGCTGCTTTCCCTGCAAACACTATTTCCAGAGTGCATCATGCTGTTTTCTGAAAAAACAGAGCTAGAAACAAAAAAGGAGGCTTTGGAGACTGCCCAGCCACTGGCTCACCACCTTCCACAGCAGAAAGCAAATAATCTCAGATCATCCCACACAAATAAATACATCATAATCTGCTAGAGAATTTTGTGGATACTCAAAACATGCACAGTACAAGCCACTACAAATCAACTTCCACCGCTAAAGGAAAACAGTCTTCCCGTCAAACATTCTGTGGGGAAATGTTCTTCTCATGTCTGGGGTGTTTGGAGTGGTAATGTTTCAATCTAGGATAGCATGCAATTACCTTGAAAAAACTACTGCATTTTAGCATAATCTTTGACTTCGATTGGCCTCAAAGTCTATGTACGTGATTAGGAGACTGTTTTGAAACACAGGAGATGGGAGCTTCTGGATCCAGCTTTTTTTTTCCATAAAAGAAAATAAGCTTAGTTCTACACTGTCATGAAGTTTCCTTCAGACAATGGCATCAGCAGAGATGATTACACAACCTATGTTTTCAGTGGAAGATTTTGTACTACAATATCGTGTTAGTTTTATTATTGATGATTCAGAATAGCTCCACTGAAGGTAAAAGCATTACTCCTGATTTACACCAGGAGAGAGAACTGAATTTAGCTCTCTCTTTCTGACAGTGATAATTTCACAAGTAGCACAATACTTTGAGCTTTATGGTGGGTCCTTTTTTTCTTTAGTGTGTGTGTGTGTCCATATCTGTTTTGGAAGCCTGCAGTAATCTTGCTATAATCTGAAGTCCCAAAATACCACAAGAAACACTGTCTTACAGTGTCTTCAACCTAGCCAACAACAGATAATTCCTAGGAATACCACAGGAAGTTGATTTATGGTTTGATTTCTCAAACAAAGAGTTCTGGACAAGGTTCAGATAAGCAAGTAATCTTATGGATGGTTATCTGGAATAAAGTGGTATGTCTCTGGGGCTTCACTCAAGATGAAAATGACCACAAGATAGAAGGCAGAGAAACTGAAAAATGTATCTCATATGAAAGTACTGAAAGGGTTTAGAAACTGGCGTGTTTCTCTTCAGGTCACCAGCACATTTCAGAAAACCTAATTAATTTTAGTGTGTTTAATTGTTGTCAGTTCCCCTCCCTCTCATTTTTAATTTTCCCTTCTATAAAGCTTATGAGCCAAGAGCTTTTTTAAGACTGTAAGGTTAACCCCAAGTGCATGGAATGTATAAACCAACTTTTCAGCAGCAGGATTTATATAAGGGGTAGAATGCAGGATTTGCCAGGTGCAGACAGATGTAGATGATGCCTGCAGAGCTTTAATACCCTGATGACGGTAACTGTAAACCTGAGAATACGAAGAGATGGTGAGAAGGGGCAAAGCACATCACCAATCTGAGCTGTGCAGTGTTTGTGAGTTGCAGGTGACAGAATGACAATGCTTCTCATGTTGCTTCAAGCTACCGTCTTAACCTCTGATTCTGATAGGCATAAAAGGAAAATGGCTCTGGTTTGCCCATGAAGCTGAACTCTGCTTAGTTCTGCCTCAGCTAACCCAGGTGCTGTCAACTATTTTTAAAATGCCTTAATTTTGTAGCCTAAACACCACCGATAGCTTTCCAAGGATAACAATGACCTGTTTGACTGTGAGTAATCTTAGGGCACCTGGGGGCACATATTAACTGGGATGAACGTGGTTGTGTTTGGCTCTTGTGCTGTAGGGCAAACCATGGGGAGTGCTGGGAGACCTACTGATGGGCTGGAGAGGCTGAGGGAACAGTTGGGCTAGAGATGGGGCAAACCCACTGTGACTCCTACCAGAGTTCAGGATGGCTAGTGTAGACACATCATGGCAGCCTTTCCTAAAAATCTGCTTGATGAACTGGTTGCTGGAAGTAATAATCAGTATATCTTTGAATTCTTTCTCATTCCTCAGTCCTTGTATAAGCTGTATTATATATTTTGTATGTATACCTACCTGTATTAAGTATGCAGTAGAGAAACAACCAGGGAATGGTTTGACTTATTGCAGGGTAAGACACATGGCATTTTGATCTAATTCCTAGCAACACATTTGGGTGTGTGCGTCCCAGGGATGCCTTTATAATTAAGGTGAAGCTTTGTATGCTCTCATTCAGGCCACAGACTAGATCATATGCCAGTCGCCCATATTATTTTTCCAGCTGAAACCACAGCATCTAAGGCTTAATATTTTACTAGACAAAACAGGAAAAACTAATCCTGGTTTTGCAAGAAGGGGATTGAAAAATAGTTCCTTAGAAATTACCACATTTGTTCAAGAATTTAAAAACAGTCTATGCAGTGTGCTGTACAGGGAGTGAAGACCAGCGTAGTGAAATGTTTTACTTCTGTTGATTTGATATGATCTGTATAATTCACTTAGGGCTTTGCTTCCTGTGATTAATCCCCTGATCCAGGATGAATGACTGTAAAATTCTTTTGCTGTATGACATAATTATGAACTTCATAGTACAAATGAAACTAAAGGTCATTTTATTGTGGTACGAACAGCAAGATGATGTTAAAAGATAAGTATGAAGTTGAAAAGTAAAAACAATTAAAAGTTGGGAGAACACCTTAGTTCAGTGTCCTTTAAAATACGTATGATATAATTTTTATTTTCGTGACTGTACAACATTTTTTCCATCCAGTGCGAAGAACAGGCAGTTCTTATTTACTTAGCAGCTATTTCAGTGGTGGTTTTATTTCCCACTGTGTCTATTACTTAGGTTCTCTTAGGCTTTTCTATGTGCTTATAACTCTAAAGCATACAATTACTCTACAAACACTATTTAGTGTATCTTCAGAACTTCCCTGAGGCATGGTATATATTGTCCCTGCTTCACATACAAGGAGATCAGATTTGCACAGAGTAAGGTCAGAATTACTCACTAAGTTCAGATGCCAAGTTTGAGGTAATCTAGGTCCTAATTTTTTAATGTATTATGCAGCATTCCCTATGCTCAAGAGCTCCAGCTGACATGCACTGCTGCAGACCTTTGTCTTCAGACCTAACTCCTGAGTATGTGTACTTATATACAGTGCCTAACTGCTGATAACCAGTGATTATTTTGATTTATGAGATCATATTGGATGCTCCCAGCTGAGGCAAGGGTAAAAAGTCTTCCTCACAACAGCATTAGCTGTCTTAACTGGGTCCATCTCAGTGACAGCCAACTTGCAATTCTGAGCAGATGAAAAAGGGAGCTTTCAAGATGCTTTTCTTTCATTATGTAGTCATACATAATGGCTGGAGCAAGTCCTTCCTGTGCACCAATTTCTTCGGGTTTTTTTTCTAAATAAATAAAATTATTAGTCTATAGAGTTATTTCCAGCATTGTACTGACTTCCACATCAGTTTTGAACAGAAGAAACCTTCAGATCATCTTCAGAGCATTCTTGTTGCTTAAGCCATTGATACAAAAGCTAACAAAGTCATTGATAACAACAGTAGTGTGGTTTGCTACTGGGTATCATGAGTATTTTGGTAGTAGGGAAATTGTGAGACTCGAGGAGGGAGTATGATCTCCTACCTACAGTGCTTTTCACCAGTGTTCATGCTGTTCAGTCCCCTTTGTCATGGTTTAACCCCAGTGAGCGGCTAAGCACCACACAGCCTCTCGCACACACACACACACACACACACACACACACACTCCCCTCAGTGGAATGGGGTAGAGAACTGGAAGGGTGAAAGTGAAAAAACTCGTGGGTTGAGATAAAGGAAGTTCAATAATTAACAGAGGCAGGAGAAAAAAAAGCCAACAAGGAGAGAAGGATAAAAAAAGCAAACCCAAGAAAAACAAGTAATGCAAAACAAAACAATTGCTCACCACCAAGCAAGCAATGCCCAGCCAGCCCCTGAGCAACAGCAGCCCCTGACAACATCCACCCCCCAGTTTTATGGCTGAAGATGGTGTCATACAGCATGGAATAGCTGTTTGATCGGTTGGGATTAGCTGTCCCGGCTGTGTCCTCTCCCAGCTTCTTCTGCACCCCCAGCCCACTGGCCAGTGGGGTGGAATGAAAAGCAAAAAAGGCCTCGGCTCTGTGTGAGCACTGCTTGGCAGTAACTAAAACATCCCCGCCTTACCAACACTGTTTTCATCACAAATCCCAGACATACAAGCTACTATGGAGAAAATTAACTCTCTCACATCCAAAACCAGTAAACTTGCCTCCTGTTCTGCCTCTTTCCTACCTTCAGTTCTTTCTATCAGCTCCGTTTGAGGGTGCAATGCACTTTTTCTTTCTTCCATCTTCAAATGATGTAACTTTGATTTCTCTGAAGTATATGACATCTATGATGTCTATGACTATGACATTTCCCAGCTATGTTACTAGTTCCTGGATGCCACTCTGTCCCCAAACACTTGAAAGTAATGGTTCCAGCATCATATTTTCATTTCAAGTAATTAAAAAATCTTGGAAAAAGTTTGTTCCCTCTCTTTTCAACATGCCTGAACTGAAAGACTTGGAACAGAGGAGCCTATATATCTGGCAGAGAACAAGAAAGGATGAATTGTTTATTTACTTTGCTGTAATTTTTAGGGTTTTTTTCTTGAAGAGAATTGTAGAATAAGGACAATAAGGAACCAAAATGAATAGCACAAATGAGACAAAGACATGGAAATATATTGAGGAAGGTGTTATATTCATATAAATGTGATTTATTTTTATTTTTTTCTTTGGAATTTGGCTGCCACTGCAAATTTAGGATGCTTTACAGCAGTGAATACAGACAGTGCGGTTATTTGTATTCTCTGTCTGTGGACCAATGTCTGCTAATAAGTGAATCTGTCAAGGTGTGAGGGAGTTATCAAATCTGGTTGTAATAACTGCCTAGAGTAAAAGTCCCAAACTACAGCATTAGTGTACTACAGTAGTAAAGGCAGGCAGAACTAAGGATTCACAATCTGTCCTCCTATTGCTGTATCATATATTCATATGAATCTGATGCCATGTAACACACCTAGCAGGGTGGTGAGAGGCTGTATCTCAAATTTTCTGTCACATCTGCACAAAGAGGGAGAGTGATGTGGTCACCAGCCAGGGAATAGGGAAATAGGTCTTTTTGTCCCTCCTTTGTCTCAAACTTCTGTGACTACAGAAAACTCATTCCAATGTGCTGCCTACATCTCCTGCCCATGAACAGGACTTGTGGTATTCCCCTCACCTGTATGGGTATGTTTGAGGGTTAATATATTAAGGATTAGAAAGTATTTTGCTGATACTGCAGCCATATAGATCACACAAGACAGGCAGGGCTTTGGATTATGTGATTTCTCAAGGTTCCTCCCAGCCTTACATTCACACAATTTTAATCTTTGCAATACTCACATTACATGGACATTAATACATGAAGATCTGATAGTAAGTATTTTTAGCATGTAGAGACATACGTAAAGTTATCATTCGGTTTCAGTGGGAGGTGTGACTGGATTTGGTGTACTTTTTCAGACAAAATAAGGAGTTCATTTCCTCCTTTATTTGACTTCCAGAACTTGGATTTGGGGCTATATGTTGCCGAGGGCACAAGTAATGTAATGACTGAAGTGAGGGGTGCTGGGATTCTTCTTTGTGAACTGTTATAAAATATGTAGCAACAGGTGAAGTTTCAGTCACTACAAGATAAAAATAATAGAAGCCTGAACTCAGGTCTTGAAAGGAACTTACAATATTTTCAGATCAATTTTATGCTTTGTAATAACATAATTAATTAAGTTTTTGATAACTTCATCTGGAGGGGTTATGCCTTGATAAATGAGTGTAATACAGACACAGAGAAGTTCAATCTAAAATTTGGCAGCTGTTTAATAACTGCAGGAATGATTGTAGACTACTTCCTATGGAAAAATGTTCAGCATGATATATAAATGGATGAATCAGAAAGAACAACAGAATCTGGGCTTTTTCAGTTCTTGGCACTGAAGGTGAACTGGATAGAACAAGAGATCTCTGAACACCTTATCTGAACTTCGGAAAGCTTGCCCAGTTCCCAAGTATTTTGATAATATTTTTGCTCATTCTTAATTTTTCATGACTTCTTATTTCTGTACAATAAACAGAGAATGACTGATGGTTGAAATAACAATCATAATAATCTTACCACATGGAAAAAGAACAAAACACTTTGCTTATATTGAGATATGGGACCAATAAAAAAAAGTAATCATGAGAGTCAGATGGAAATCAGATTTCACTCAGTGTTCTGTTTCAGTCTCCGATATTCCCTATGTAAATATGAACTCATTACCTTACCATCAGAGAAAGATTTTATTGTTACCATACCTGAAAGCAATTCTTATCTCTAATGTACCGGGTCTCAGCATCAGTACCAGTACAGCCATATGCTGGTCATTCTGTCTAACGAGAAGAAGATTTCTCTTTTTAAGATCTATTGCAGTTGTGAAAACAGGAAGACATGCAACGAGTAGCATAGGAAGAAAGTGTGGTTGTTGGGTTTTTTTAAGTACTTGACTTGGCTAAGCTGGAATAAGTATATCGTGTGATACTGCACCCACTGATGTTCAGCTTCAAAAGAATTGAAAATCCAGATGTGGCCATAGGAACTACTCTTTCACAAAGAAAAAATGAAATAAATAAATCCATCCCCCAGGGCAGAAGTGAGCCCCTGAACCACTTTGAAGTCCCATACCTTAAGTAGGTATACTTGATTTGAGATTGGAACCAGAGAAATGACACCACTGACGGTAACGCTACAGTGTCCCCTGATGTTATTACGGACATACAATACTGTAGTTACCTAAGGAATTATCTCACCTGTTTTTTAGTATATGAAGCAATGATGGCATAAATGTGTTCTGAGGATGATTAATAGCTGAATTGGAGCAGGAGCTTTAAATCAATCTGAAATATCAGTTATTTAAACTCAGTTCTATTGTAAAAAAGCCTCATACTGTATGAAATGTGCCTCCTGTGCAAATGACCAGTACAAGGTCTAAGCATCTCTTAAGTCTTTAAATCTCTACTGCAGGGCATAATTATTTCTTAAGGATCCCAAAGGCTTTCAGAACAAGGGTGAATTTTATGACATGTGGACAGACCAGTCTTTAACAGTACTGCAGAGAGCAACAGTGTAAGAGCTAGCGATTTGTTCTCAGACTTTTATTTCTAGAACATGAGCCTAATCTTTAGTGCAGGAAATCTGCTGTGTCATGGCTTTTCAGTGAAGTGAAATGAATATCCTTGCAGTTTCTAAGGGAAGCAGCCCAAAAAGTGCAAACTGTATGCACAGCTACACTGTCAATTGCAACAAGAAAAACGAAACACAAAATAGGAAGTGAAGTTAATATTGTTTCTTGTTCATTGCTTACATCAGAGACTGTAACTACAGCGCAGAAAAATTTGGACAAAGAACCATTCTATTCACTTGGCTTAGCTCATGGTGAAACACCCTACTGGGAGAGTGTGCAGATGCTGTAATGAAGAAGATTGGAATAGTGCTATATCTAGTAAAACCACCCTGAGAATAAGAAAGAACAAGACAGCGTACTTTATGAGACATCAGCTTCCTCCATTTGATTTTCTCATGCCTTACAGGATGGAGAAAGCAAAGCAATACACAGCTTTACAAAAGCACAGCACTCATAGTGGATCATCCTAGTTGCCGAGGAGATCACTTCTAAGCTACATTCACCCTTTCTATCTCCTTCCGAATCCCTTCTTTCCCCTTCAGTAATGTCTATTTTATGACAGGAAAACAGAACACAGGAGACGTTTATTGTCTGGTGTCTTTGTTTGTTTGTTTTTGTTTGGTTGTTTTTTGTTTTTGTTTTCGGTTTTGTTTTTTTTTTTCTTTATTGCTGCATTGAACAAAGTTTATAGTTGTCATTGACTTTGTCTTGGATCCACACAGTAGGCTGCACAACTCATGTTACTGTTAGCAGGGAGACCCTGATGGATACTGGGAAAGTTCAGCATAAAGGAAAACAGGTCAGGTCAGAACCAAGGTTTAAGGAACCTAGTGTCTGGAAGACCAAGTTTGGGCTTTCAGTTGCAAAGCCCTGGTTCAGTGGCATAAGGATCACAAGTGTCACCCTGAAGGGAAGCAGAGAAAGTCTTCAGTTCAGGACTTCTGGGAGAACTTTTGATATTATGTGACTTCTAACATACTTTGAGAAAATAATCTACCTGCTTTTCATTTTTACTGTGTTTAGGGAAATAGGGTTATGTATAACTTGTTTGTACATAAACTTCATTATGTATTTTCCTAAACCTGTAAGATCCTGAACTTTGGCTAACCACTTGGCTCGAGATGCAAAAAAACCCATCACAGGTAAAAGCAATGGACCACATGAAAACTAATATTAACAGAGGTAGTTAATTGGAATGTGGTAAATTGGGCTCCAACTGTATCATGGAAAAGGGGATTTTCTGCAGCTGAATAACCGCAGATGAGATAATATAACTGCAAGGCCTCCTTAACGTCTGTGTAGACAGAAAATATAACACTTCTTCAAACATGCTGGTAGGTCACAATACAGGCAAAGGAAAGCTATTAAAGGTGCCCACAATATTAATTTACATTTGGAGGTCAAAAAATTGTGCAGACAGACAGACTTCTGTGGACAGACTAAAGTCCAAATGGCCAATTAAGGCATGTGTGCCATTTTAAGGACACAGCTGGAATATAGCAATCATGCAGCCAGGATGCTCAGTCATATGTAAAACTCAGTACAGTGTGGTGACACTAGAACTTCTAAAGCTAGTTTTACATGTCAATGTAAAAGTCAGAAGAGCAGCCAACACATTGGTTCTTCTCCTGTAAGACTCAACTGAAAAGACTCAGTATGACATTTTTTAGCAGCCTGAGCCCAGAAGCAGAGTCTGTTCAGTCCAGTTGTTATGAAAAAGAAGACTTTTCCCCCCACTGTTCTGTTGCTTCTATTTTAACTTTGGCCAAGCACAAAAGATACAAGTTTTGGGGCTTGTGCTTTGTTTTGTTGTGAAATTCTTATTTAAAAGAAAAATAGTAAGTTTTATCTTTTCACACCATCTGTTTTCCCATTTGGGTTGGTTTGAATTTTATAGGGTGATCTGCATTGGTGCTTGTTCATTCAAACTTGTTCATATCTCTAATTTTCTGTCAGACTTTGGAGACATCAGTCATGTGGCCTCAAATTGGATCTATGCATTCATGCTAGCTGACCATGAAAAATAGGTAATTGTAATCCACAAACTTTGTTTGAGTATGTAATTACTCATTTTGTAGATGTAGATATTGCCTGGTTCACCTCTAGTCCCCATAGTAGAAATATAAATTTTTTCAACAGCTTAAAAATGATCATATGATATCAACGTCATGGTTAGAGGGTTAAAAAATTTGGTGTACTTCAAGTAGCTTGTTGGGGTCAGGCAGTATCTAATTTGCCTGTCGTGTCCAAAACATAGTTGTTAAAATTTTGTAAATATCTTTTTTCCCTGTGTCCAATGAGCCTGATCTTATAAAAACATATAATGAACAAAAATACACTATTGACAACAGACATGATCGATATGTGTGTTTTGTGCTTGTTGTCATGCTAAATGGCCTTATAACTGATAATAAAGGGGAAGCTGATTCCCTAATGGGTTAATCCCCCCTAGAAGTGTTCCCTTGCCTCAACCATCCCATTCTGCAGATTGTGTCAATTTATCCTCTGAATTCATCAGAACAACAGAAGCCACCGTAAGTGTTCCCCATCAGGCATCTACATGTGGTACCCAGAGTTCCTGTTAATTTTAAGTCCTGTATTTCTGATTGACATGTAAAACCAGCATAACCAAACACACTGGCACAAATGTGTATCTCCAGCATGTGCATGTATGATGTTCTCGATCTTATTGCCTACCCCATCATCTTACTAATAGCCTTATATCTAATAATTTCATAGTGAGCTGTAAACAGGAACTGTTGGTTTCTCAGCTGCCTGCTAAGCGTGATGAATGGCCTGGACCTTCAGGTCCCAATTAAAGGCCTCTTAGACCTGAATGTGAGAGACACTTGAGCGCAAGGATTCAGTTGCTAACCAGTGTTTTGCTTGAGAAGTATTGCAGAATTGGTCCTAATTCTTAATCCTACACATGTCACCAATTATTGCAATGTTGAATTGCATGCAGGGCAAAATAGGCGTTTAATGTTATTTCTCAAAGTAGACAAGCTCTCTCTAAGAACCAAAAAAGGAAAGAGAACGGAGTATCCCAACTAACTCCCTGTTTTGACATGACTTTGCAAACAGTTTTTTAACAAAACATAATAGTGCCCTCTGGTGTTCCCTTTCTCATTTTCCCTGGAAAAATAGTGATTTTCATGCAACAGAAGAAGCTTTCATTTCAGTTCTGTAATTTAAGTCTTTGGTTTAGAGCAACACAGTCAAATACTTTCTGTAGCTCAGAAATATGCTTTCCTTCGAATTTCTGACATAAGATATATACAGCTTCCCTGTCTCTGGTGGAATCAAAACTGAGATTTACTCCCTTAAAGACCAGAAGTCTCTCCAAAGACACACTGCTCATCACATCTCCATCAGGATCACTGATAGCAGAAAAAGCAAGTACACATTAGCTTGATCAGTGCTGTTTGTTTGCACATGCATCTCCCTGAGTTCTCTCAGGGGAGGTATTGCCGGCAGAAAACACTTCAGTATCATTTTTTGTACAAGAGATCAGTGCTTTCACACTGCACTGCACGTTTTCTAATTACTTTGCATATTACCTACCATTATCTTATAGGGCTGGCTGTGTCAGCTGAATAATGAAGGTACAAATGAACCAGAGTGAAAAGATTAACCATTTGTGGAGGAAAATATCTCTGTTAATAGAAAACCACCATTAAACCTGACATTATTTGTAGCTTACTTTGGAGTTGGCTCAAAATGTGGGACTTGAGTTTCCAGTAAGTATCGGCCAGGACATAAGCAGGGTCACTGCATTCAGGTGTCTATCAGCAAGTCATAAATGATGAGACCAGGGTGTCCCATTGCTGCTATGAGATATAAACTGACATTCTGTGGCTTTCCATCCTATGTGCCATCTTGATTGACATGGGTAACAATTTTCAAGATTAACTAATTGATGGCAGTTCTGACTGACTAATTCTGGAGCTAATTTATCTTCTTTTTTATTAGACCAGCTGTTTGATATCACAGTGGATCTGTAAATAACCTGAATACATCCAGATTCAGGAGCCACTTTCTTACCTGTTAATGAGAGATTATCTTGGTCATGCCCTTTTCTCAGCCATGAGAAGACATAAAAGCAGACACGTTAAGGGACAGAAAACCTGCAAGGGTCTGAAAACACTCCAGGAACTACAGCTCTGCCCCATGCCATATTGCAGAGACCCCAACAAGTTGTTATGGGTTCTGGTTTGCCTGAAACATGGCCAAAGTGAGCTGGTGCCCACATGGAGCCCACCACATAAGCACGTGTGGCCTCAAGGACATGCTACTTATCACCCACTGGCCTTGTGCTGACTGAAAGCTTGTAAGGCCATACCCTGTTGTGGGTGTGATATCCTCCCTTATAAACAGATGAAGATGACCTGTGTCAGGGCCAAAAGCAAGTAACTTTCAGACAAATCCATGGAAGGCTCTGTTGTACATCTTCCCAAATGCCTCCACCTATGCCTTCCCCATTTGAATGGCCATCGCTGTCTCACCACAGGCACCCACCTTCTCACCACAGCTCCCCATCTCTCTGTTTCACTCCCCAATCTCATCCTTTCAGGTTTTCCCTGGTTTGACTTAAGCTGATGCCACCCACTCCTATCATCAACATCTGCTGCCGTCTTGTCTGCGGACTGCTGATGACTATCCTGTTGTGTTTCTTCCACAACTGACGGACGGTCCCAGCCCCTCGGGTAGGGGTTCAGGAAGCAGAAAGCAAACAAACAGGCTAACATCAAAGCAGTTCTCAGCAGTCTGCCCCCACCCCCAACTTCCCCTTCCCATCTGTCGACAATGAAAGGAGCATGCTCCAGGGAAAGCAAGGACTTCTGAGCTTTACCCCCTATGGCTGGCTAGCTTCACTCACTGAGCCCCTTTTTGTCTTCCTTCTTTTCCTCTCAAGAAGAACAGAACGAGAAAGAAGGATGGAGGCATTCTGTTGGAAAACCAGGGCTGAGACTTGACTGCTGTCCACAGCCAAATGGGAGTCCTAAATGCTGGGTGCCAGGCCCAGTAAAGGACCTAAAATCCTAAAACCAGAGACAAGTCAATCCTAGGCTGCTCAACCAAAAATCACGGCACTTGAAAGTTCCTACTCAGCTGCTAATTGTGGTGATGTGGAGGTACCACAAACACAGCCTTATGAAATGTTGCTGCCTGGAAGCCTACAGCCTTGCAACCCCAGGACAACAGCAGGTCCACCAGCTCCAAGAGGCCCCTGACCCACCTTGTGGTCTGGTCTGACAGAGCTAGGGAATGTTTTGCTCTAGGCTAGGGAATTCAAACACACGTTTCCAAATGCTGTGGCAAAGCAACGCAGAGCAGCCTACAGCTCACGTTGAAGCTCATAACGTTCTAGGATCCGAAGCCCCGTGGAGGTAGGAAAACTGCATACTGGGAACAGCCCTTCAGCTGCTCACATTCCCAAGCTGTGCATGGGGACATTTCTGGGTGCCACTGGTCTGCCCAGGCCACAGATGTGGTAGGGATTGTTTTAACAGTTTAACTGTCCATGTAGCTGACAAGAAGAATTTCACAGCTTGTTTTATACATTAACGCAGAGATGGCAAACGCCTTCTGGACCCCAGCTCTCCTGTTGCCCTTGGCTTGGTACCCACCCAAGAACACATAAAACAGAGCATCCAGCCCTGAGACTTGTTCTTGTCTTTGCCAATTTCTTTTTAACAGAGTAGTCTTGTTTTATATAAGACTGTTATGTATATTCATAATGTTGTACGTGCACATCTGCAGATGTAAAGGAATTTGAATTCTAATTTCCCAGCCCCTAGGACAAGTCCTTCTTCTGTTAAGTGGGAATTGTGGTGGTTGATAAAGTTGATATTTATAGCTCTTGGTGAAACTATTTTACTGTACAGAAGATTAATGCAACGGAAAGGGGCAAGAGAGAGGAAAGCAAAAGAATATGACTGGGGAAATCCCTGGGTCCTCCTTCTGGCTGCCCATATAATTTTGGCATTTGACTTTAAGCAACTGCTGCTGTAAACACTGTTATTACGTAAAACAGAAGAGCAGCCCGACTGCACCACACCATAATTTACAGGAAAAGATGTTAGACATATGGCTGGGACTCCCAAGAGTGCAGCGGCATTCCCGAGCAGCTTTCAGGATGTTCCTGCATGTCGGGATTTTGAATATATACTGTTAAGTGTCTTGTAGTCATTCACCTACTGTGCATCGTGAATTAATGCTGCCTGTTTTGAGCCCACTGGGAATTGTTGGAGTCTATTTAATTTCCCTTGGAAGATAGCTTCTGACTGAATTTCTTTTACGTTGCTATAGTCCTGATTAAGTGCTCAGATATTCAACATTACAACAGAGTAGGTCCTTGGTGGATCTAGCCTGCAACTCAGAACAGAAGATAGGGGGCCAAATTCTGATCTTATTTAACATTGGAATAGCACCTGCTTCTTTTTATTTAATGAGATTGTAATCTGGCCTCCTGTCTTTTCATAGCCCTACCATACTGCATATTGCATTTTTCACTCATTAGGCTTAAATAAACATCAACTTAATACTCAGTAAACCAGTTCTGCTTTAAGGGAATAGCACTGATTTACAACCCAGCTCATGGCTTTAATCTCTATGTACTTGGCACCTCACCAAGCCTAGAAGGCTGTAGCTAGAGTAAATATAAAGAAAGAAAAACAAAATTTCAAGGCTGCCAAAATGAGAGCTCCTATAAAAGAGGTCCTATAAAATAAGCCATTTTTTAGTGGTAGCTTTTCTCTCTCAAATAAATAAATGAACAAACCTGCTACCTCATTCTACTAACATTAAATGATATAGCACACTGTATTTTTAAGGCAGAATTTCTGGGATCACAAGCGAAAAGACTGGCTGTTGTCCCTTGGAACAGGAAAACACAGCAATGTTTAGGAGGAAACCTCAGAGATAAAAAAAGTAGAGTGAGAGGAGAGGGAGGGGACTTTTCTCTCCTTCGTTCTCCACTGTGAATCTTTTCATAGATCAGCCTCAGTCGGTGGTACAGTGAGAACCGTTTGAGGATTTCAAAGCCCAAAGTGCTAATTTCAGGCCTATACCAATTTCAATGATATTTTCAACTGATGATGCTTCTTATGGACAGTCTGGAATCTCACATGGGAGCACAAACCAAAGTGTGATCAACCCAGCCCAGCATAACTGAAGGCCAAGTGTAAGTCAGACAGAACAAGAACTTGCATTTGGGCTTTCTGCCCCACAGCCTATACTTCACCTTCAAGGCTAATAGCCATAGGAGAAGGTTACGTTCTTGCTTCTCATTTTTTAATTGACCTTGACAGCTTTCTACAGGTTTTGGTTTTATCCCATTGTAGAAGGAATAAAACCAGTGTCTCAAAAAAATCAGTAAAAGTTACTTTTTGAAGTAGGACCCTTGTTATAAGGGCAACTTCCAGAGATCAGCCTCCAGACATGATATAAATGTACTCAAATGCTGTATGCCAGCAAGAGTAGTAGCTACAGGCAAAGCTGGGAGTCAGGTAAAAGGGGATTATCTTACTCTCCTGGTTTTCGTTAGGATAGAGTTAATATTCTTCTTAGCAGCTGGTACAGTGTTGTGTTTTGGATTTAGTATGAGAGTAATGCTGATAGCACACTGATGCTTCAGTTGCTGCTGAGCAGGGCTCACCCAGAGCCAAGGACTTTTCTGCTCCTCACCCCACCCCACCAGCGGATGGGCTCGGGGGGGGTGGGGGGTGGGGGGGTACAAGATGCTGGGAGGGGACACAGCCGGGACAGCTGACCCCAAGTGACCCAGGGGATAGTCCATACCATACGATGTCATGCTCAGCATGTAAAACTAGGGGAAGAAAGAAGGAAGGAGGGTATGTTCAGACTGAGGGCATTAGGCATGGCGGAGCCCTGCTCTCCTGGAGGCGGCTGAACCCCTGCCTGCTGCTGGGAAGGGGTGAATTAATTCCTTGCTTTGCTTTCACACACGGCTTTTGCTTTACCTATTAAAGTGTCTTTGTCTCAGCCCATGAGTTTTACCCTTACGATTCTCTCCCCTATCCCACCAGGGGGGGTTGAGCGAGTGGCTGGCTGGTGCCTAGCTGCCAGCTGGGGTTAAACCATGACACTTACAGGTTATCATTACGGCTGCAGGGGATCAGTATTACTCCCCCTCACATTTTTAAGTGTTTACACTGATGTACTTGATGTTGCAACTGAAGAAACCAACAATAAGCAAACCCCCAAACCAAACCCTAGGATGCATGTCAGTATTTTAGCTTTGAATAACACAGTGGAAAAGATAACTACCGCAATACAAATGGACCCACAGGGTCAGCCAGCAGCAGGGGGCCATAGCTCAAACACTACTATAGGGTTGTGATTCTGCAGAGGAGACCCGGTGGTTGGGCTCCGTTTAACAATAAATAAACCGATTCTGCCACCTACCGGCTGCTTGAGATGAACTAGGTGAAAATCTGGTTAAATACGCTAAAAATGAAAGAGAACGTGCCTTAAAGTAGTCACAAATTCCACCACGATGATCAGTAAAAAGAAAACAAGGTACCCAGAATTGTTCTCAACATGTCAGCATATTTTGTTTTGCTATATTATTAACAAAATGAAAAATAAATCTTGCTTATTTCAGGTGTCACCTGATGTTTTTACTAAACAGAAAATGGGAAAAAAGAGATCAGTTTGATTGCATTAAAATATTTATTTCTGAATAAACTGTTTTTTCCTCTCTTACAATTTTGTGGTTCAACTACTGAGTTCCTGTCCCCCTTTAATCATAAAACTCTCTCCTCTCTAGCTTCCCTAGGGTTTATTCATGACCTACAGTAATTTCTGATTTATTTTTCAGGTTACAAGATGCATTGTATTTTCCTTAGCAGATGTTCCTCTACAAAACATGGGACAACCCACAGTAACACTTTCTTAGCCCATGATCAGGAGCAGTGAGGCTCTTAAATTTACTATTAAATAAAGAATAATGCTTCTATTTAGATTTTGGTGGATTTTCATTCAAGATGCAGAAAAGCTGGCTGATGTCTATGGACATTACACGCCGCAGAGGTCACTAGAATTGCTAAGGTACCTCAGAGGGTTGTAAGAACTACACAGCTTGAAAGCTTCATCCAGAAAATGCCAGGCTTTTGAGTAGGAATTGTACCTGGGGAGGGTAGTGAAAGGAAAGACCTCAGACAGGGTCACTGATACAATTTGGATAAGTTCTTGCTAACCCTGCTCTTGGGACCACTTCTAAATCTTGTTACCTCAGTGTCAGAGGCTTTTACATTAGTCTCTGGAATAGTTTGGGGGATTGTTGGCATTATGTGGCAGTATTTTTGCTGATGCAAACCAGCAAAGATGTCTTTGGTCCGTGGTAGTTTCAGTCCTTTTAATAATGTCTTCTCATAGACACACGAAACTTGTGGGTTGAAGTTCTGAAATTTAAGCTAGTATTCACTGGAGAATGCTCACTGAAATCAGATCATAGATATACTATAGCACTAACTTATTTTAAGATGCTAAACTTAAGTTCCCAAACTGGTAGGCATCAGATTGAGCTATGTTGGCTTTGTTAATGACAGAGACACCCTGATGCCTGTATAACTTCTGACCCCTCTTTCATATGAAAAATAGATGGGACCACCCAATGTTTCTGGCAGTGATTTACTCCAGAGCCTTTGTAAGCCTGTCTGTATAAGGGGTGAGTAGGAGATCAAGCAGGACTGACTTGCACTGGGTGAAATCCTGTGCACCATGCTTTTGGCACATCACCAGAGACTCTGTTCTGGGTAAAGCAGCAATCATTTCCGCATTATTTCCTTTTGTGTAAGGAACACACTGAACAGAGGGGAAGGAAACAGATTGTTCAGTATTCTGCAGCTGCATGCAATGCGGTGGTACATTAGACTGGGGCTAGAGGCAAAGAACCCTTCTTATATGTCCCTGGTACACTGCAGATCCTGGAGGACTTAAACCAGGATGTTCTGGGACTCGTTACACATGGCCTAACTAACACCTGGCCCTTAGAGGATGCGGTTTGAAAGATTTCCTCTCATCGTGTATCTCCTGTCTTCCCTCAACAGGGAACTCAGTGAAGAATCGCACAGAAGCAGAAGCAAACATGAAAGTTCACTGTAAGAAATAGCAAATAGAAATTGGGTGCACGTGTGGGGAAAAAAAACCACTTCCAGTGATGCTGAAATCTGGGGCCCCAAATTCCATTCCTTTGAAGCTGCACCTACAATTTTTTTTGCTTAATCCCTAAACCAGAGCTAACCTCTGTGTCTGAAAATGATTCTGCTGCACACTCAAATATAGACACCAACCGCACAATTTAGGCTGAAAGTTGTCAAGGGGCAAAAATCACAGTTTCAGCAGGTCTGCATCTGATACGGATGCTTTCTGATACAGATGCCTACTGCAAAGGAAGGATTGACTCCTTTTATTGTCCTCTGTTGACTAAAATACACTAGACAGTGACTGCCTTGTAGCACAGAACCTGGTTTTGAAGACAGAAGATGATCTATAAATATAACCAGGACTAGTTTTGTACCACAGAAGTTCAGGCTACCAGGATACGCTATACTCCCCACAAGCAGCTCTTGATATGACATCCTGGAGTACCCCATTACATAAACAGCCTTGAATATGTCATTCTAACTTTATAGTCTTATCAATTCAACAGATCTGGGCAAGCTAGTTTCAGGACACCTAGCCTGTTTCTGCCTTTTTTATTTTACTATCAGGTCTTCAGCACACAACTTCAATATATTCTCCTCCTCTGATTCATGTTTATCTCAAAAATAAACCCATGAGAGATTGTTAAAGTTAATGCAGTAGTAGTGAAGAAAACAAGCTTGTATCAACTCAGGCCAGGGGAGTGGGATTATTCTGACAATAACATTCACATTCTTGTCACACACTGAACACAGACATGTAAGGTGGCATCTGTTTATCCTTGCTTCGTTGGTACAAGGAAAATCAAGACTTTTCCAATACGCTGAGTGTTGTCAGCCAACACTGTCAGCTCCTGAGGGGCATCTAGCCAACTTGCAGGTGGGACTGGATTATTTGGGACTTTCAGCCCTGAGTTTAGACAATGAGAAGAGGTGAAAGAGGGCACTACAGCAATGGGACACAGAGATTGTAAAATGCAGTTTATAACAGCTGTTGTGGGAGTAGGCTATGGTGATTCAATCAGTCCCCAGCACAGCTCTCCAAATGAGCAGAGAATAGCAGCAGTAACTACTGCGTCCGTCATCTGTGTTACTTTAATATGTCATGTGTGCTCTCAAGGAAAGCTAAAATGCAAACCAGGGATGTTGAGCTTGATATAAGATACATTGACACAAGTATTTCTCATATGACATGATTTGTAAAGTTCTGAAACAGCCTTGGGGATGGTGTAAAAGGCAAGCAGCATAATTTAATCTGAAGAGAACATGGCAAGTAATGAATATATACCAAGATTATAGAAAGGGGTAAGCCACAAAATCAGCCAGAAGAGAAAACTTCCTTTTTAATTACAGATTTAAACATAACAGTGCACATACGTTATTCGATTGATTTTTGTTACTGTTTCTAATTTGCTAACCAAAATTTTAACCTTGTCTTTTCAAGAGTGAGTTTGTTTTCATTTTCAAATTGATGCCATGTGAAATGTAGGTTCAAACAGTTCTAGCAAACACACTGTGCATGTTTCAGTATCAATATTGACAAACAAGATGGCCAGGGCCCTCGCTGTAGTTCTGCAGCCAGCTGGCAGAGTCTGATTGTCTCCGTACTGCTGAATGCTTTTAGTCTCCAAACAAGGCTGGATGCATGAAAATGGCTTGTTGGGAATGATCCATGGCCCACATCCACCACCATCTGCCTAGGAATCACTTTTTACTTTGACCCAGAGCTGAGGCAGAGACTGTACTGGTAGTTCAACTACAGATAGTGAAATGGCCCAAGAGACTCCCTAACACCGTTTAATTAACTACAATAGGCTGCGTCCTCAGGATTCCCAAATCCACAAGCAGTACTACTTTTCTGAAACTTTTTGAGGTCCCTGCTGTCAAGTAAAGGATTAGGAATCCCAGGGTTATGTGTTTATGTTCTACCAGTCTCCCAGGATCAGTTTGGAGACAAGCAGATGCATTCCCTGATGGCTGTTCCTCTGTCCTTCTTCCAGGTGGCAGGAAGTGGAGGCATCAGCCAGCACTTCAGGAATCTCCCTTTTGCCATAGCATGTCCCTGGCTTTTAAACACTATTGTATTTAGACAGTGACATTGCTTGTGCATGACTTTTTCACAGAAAGAGTACAAATCATCATAAGCTTGAGTGGAAACTGGCAATCCTACAAAATCATATGATTCAGAGAAAACTGACTGCAGAAGTCCTCTCAAGTATCAATCAAAGAACACGAAGATGAAGCATCCCTGCTTTTAGGAACAAGATTAATTACTTCGTAACACCAGAATTATGAGATATTTCCTTGATGAATATTTGTGCATGTGAGGAGTAGTAGCATTCCAGCCAGGCTGTCCATGTCAATGGATTTGAAGACTAAGTTTATTTTCAGTCATCTCATCATTAACAAGCTTTTAAAAGCTATGACATGCAAACTATCAACAGGAACATAAATGGCTTGTTGACTATGTGACCAGCTGGAGCAGATGCCTCAGTAAAGAACACATGAAAATGAGAAAATGAGTTTGTACATGTCAACGTGGTCTACATACTGCTCCAAAGGCATATCTGGAGAAGCAGCCAAAAACTCAAGTGCTTCCTAGAAGTGAATCCAAACTTTTTAACTCATAATCTAATGACCACAGACTGAAGTTATCATAACAACGTCTACTCTTGAAAAAGTCTCCAGGTCCTACTAGATCAGGAATGGTTGATATCAGATGTACTTAGCTACTTCTTTTCAAAAGCTGGACTGAAATAAAGGGATAAAGAGATGAAGAAAAACAAGAAAGAAGTTAACTGAATATTTTAAACTTCAGGGCAGGTTTTGCTCGAGTTTGGGAACATGGTTTTATTTAGTTAGAATTTTTCAGCCAAATCTAACGAGAAAAGAGTTTATATTGTTGGCATTTGCACAGGAATTCTGCATAGTATTTAGCCATCAGACAATTATTTTCTCATCTGTTTTACATTTGGGACTTGAGGAAGGAGACATACAGCCTCTGCTGGTGGTGTTTTATATCTTAAAATCTTCCTTAACTGCTATATTTAGAAGGGATTTCCATCATACTGTTGTAAGTACTCTCTAGTACGCACTGTTACCAAGACATAAAGTTCAAGCTCGGGAACATTTGAGGGCGACTTCACCTATGTAACATGTAAGGAACCAGGGCAGCAGCAAAGGCATGTGTTGTGCTGGGAGCCCCTTACAAACACATGTTGCTTTCTCCTGCTGCTGTGCAGCACTCTAAAATAGGAATCCACTGACACTGAATAGCCTGCAGTATCAAATAAGGCTTTTGGGGTGACTAAACAAATAAAAAGCTGTTGCTCACCTAAATCCCTGCAGTGTTTTTCAAGCGGGAACAATTTCTGTACCTGCCTCATTAATCCACCAACATCTGCAAGAAGATGCTGGAGTACGTATGTAACCAGACAACCAAAATGTTTTGCCCAGCAGTTCATATTGTCTTCCTACACTTCATAACCTTAAGGTAGCGAATGAGCATGTAAGTCTCCCCACCCCTACTTGTAACACAATCCATATCTAATCTTGATATGACACTGTAGTTTTGTATTTAACAGATATAAAAGTAAATGATCAAACCTAGATGTAAAATATGCTCTGAGTGTAGTTTGGTTGTGAAATGACCCCGGCGCGAGACACTGCCAGCCGCGCCAAACGCTGCGCTGCTCAGAGGGGTTTATCTTTTCTGTGCACGATTCGGAGCAGCCACCAGAGGGCGCCGGGACGCCACGGCTCCCGCACGGACCGCGGGGCTCCGCTGCGAGCCCGCCCCTAGCGAGCGAACCCCAGCGCGCACGTGCCGCCGCCGTTGTGAAGCCAACTCTTGAGAAAAAGGAGCACTATAAAGCACGAGAAATTAGAAGAACAGAAAGTCATCGAAGTCAAAGACAATCTCCTGAAATAGGCGGGCTGAACTGGACCCGCAGGACTGTGCATCCGTATGTGGGACAGAAAGGCTGATTTTATTATGGTCACTTGACTATTTTCAAGTTAATACAGTGGTGGGTTTGTCTATATTTTCTTTAATTATTATTTCTACTTCGGTTCCAGGCCCTAATATATTTTTTTAAAATCCTCTAGTGTAAAACTGAAACAATTCCATTCAACAGAGCTGCAACTGATGTGTCCCAGAAAGATCAGATCTGGGACCTGACTGCCAAATCTGTACACGGAAGATTGCTGACTATCTTCTTTCCCTAATTAAAAATAAAATAAAATTAGAGTGAACAGATTAAGCATTAAGAGCAAGAAGCAAAACTAAGCATGAACCACTGATAAGTATCATTGCTGTCAAGCTTTTTGGATCAAATCCTCCCCAACACACTTTCTTCTTTTCTGTGAAGTGGATGAAAGACTTTAACAGGGTTTCTGTCTCCTGCAGTCTCCTTTCCCTCTTCAGCCTTTCTGCCAATGTCTGAGGAAAGGTACTTCTTCTCAGCCTATGCAAAGAAACTAAATATCTCCACAGACACAGTAAAGACAGTGTTTTCCCCATCAGCAGGTGATACAACAGCTTGCCAAGGAGAGAGCGAGTGCGTGAAAACTCCACAGCTTTGTGAGTTACAAGGCAACTTCAGGCAGCCCCCTTCACCGCAGGGTACTTCTGCCCTAAACTCACAGACTGAGAGGCTGATACTTTACTTACCAAGAAATTCAAGCGTTAAGAAAGCATTTTTCCACCATTATTCATCCAACTAAAGAGACTGGACCATTGCTCATATATATCACCCAAACTGTGGTCTTCCCTCAGACTTCACAGGTTAAATAAAAAAGACAAATATAATTGCAAAATTTCCTTTTTTTTTCAGCTCATCCCCCACTGTACTCTATGCGCACCCTTCCTGCTCCAGCTGTGCTGGCTGAAGACATTTTTGTTACTAGCCCAATGTCAGCTGCACAGCATCACCAGAGATCACCACGCCTGCAAATCTGCCAATCAAGCATCAAATGTGATGAGTCTCTGCTCTGCTTCAGTCCAAATAAGCCAACTGGCAGAGACACTATATTGAAATAACTTCAGCAGTTCTGGCTTATTTTGACTGGAAAAATCTAAATCTAGGGAACACTTATAAAAGATATTTTGTTCAAGCAGAAGAAGTAGCAGTGATCCTGATGAGCAGTTTAAGGTGGTCTGACAGTGAGATTTCACAGTTGCATCTACAAGATGACATGAGTCAGGAGAGATGGAACCTGTAAAGCCCATTGCACAAATGTTAATTGGGGGGGGCGGGAAGTCTCTTAAAAAAAACCCAAACAAATCCAGCATTTGTTATTCCTACATTTAATGGTGGTGGTGAATAAATAAATTAGTCTTTACTACTATGATGAGGTTTCACAGTTCAGGGTAGATACTTTCTTTTTGTGCCCTTTCCTGAACTCATATTACAGGCAAGAGTCAGGTTTCCCGTTTCTCAGGAACGGCCAAGGAGGAGTTTCCAAAGACCTAACAAAACTAAAGTCACTTGGCCACCATATATCTGTTCAAACTGCCAAGAAAAATAAGTCCTTTTCAGTTAAAAAGAGTAATTTCAGTGTTTGGATTAAGCAGGGAGTAGAGCTTCTCAAGTCTGAAAAGAAAACTCTCCAAGATAGTTATCAAATGCAAGTCAATATCAGACATTTCATGAATAGTTTAACTTAAGGATTATAATTGATTTAAACTGATTCATTAACAGAGTTAGCACTGAGTTTCTGCTTCTTGTTTGTTCTGAATGTAAGTAACATTAATTCTCTAAAAAGCTGTTTCCCTCCTGAATACTGAAATGTGCAGTTTGTTTTTCATGGATCTCTCTAAACTCTGCAGTATACCCACGTGATTACAGAAAAAAGACCAGCCAAACAACAATAACCACCCCCCAAAGAAAAAACAAACAGAAAGAAAAAAACCCACCCCAAACCCAAAAATCAAAACACGAACCACCCACCACCCCCCCTAAGACAATACTTATGTGTCAATTAATATTATCTTTGTGTCTATTTTAACCCATTCTGGAGCTGTAAACAACATTGCAG